>NW_028276111.1:0-55803 GCF_052056855.1 Sturnus vulgaris
TGACAACGTAGAACACGTCTCTGTCCTGGCACATTTTCGTGTGACCATACTCCCTCCGGGTCTTCGAGGCCTTGCGAAGCTCCGTGTACTGCGAGCGTGCTACTCGCAGACTCAGAAGGACCGTGGAGCTAGCGGCGAATTCGGAGAGCTCTTCGCTGCACTGCGCCGCTCGCAAGCGCTTCGTTCTTCGCCTTCTGCCGTCCGGCGAGAGCTGAACTCCGGCGGTCAGATTGCAGCTCTGCCCAACAGCGTGTCTCAGATCTGCAGGGCAGCACGCCTCTTGCCTTGGCCCGGGAGCAAAGTCCCGAGCGAGCACTCGACTCAGTGCAATGCACCCGAAGGACCGCTTCGCTCGTCTTTCAGGAGCGATTCCTAACAGCAGTAGCAGCAGAGGCACAAACAGCATCTCGTGAAGGGACAACGTAGAACACGTCTCTGTCCTGGCACATTTTCGTGTGCCATACTTCCCTCCGGGTCTTCGGGCCTTGCGAAGCTCCGTGTACTGCGAGCGCTGCTACTCGCAGCTCAGAAGGACCGTGGAGCTAGCGGCGAATTCGGAGAGCTCTCGCTGCACTGCGCCGCTCGCAAGCGGCTTCGTTCTTCGCCTTCTGCCGTCCGGCGAGAGCTGAACTCGGCGGTCAGTTGCAGCTCTGCCCAACAGCGTGTTCTCAGTTCTGCGGGCAAGCACGCCCTCTTGCCTTGGCCCCGAGAGCAAAGTCCCGAGCGAGCACTCGACTCAGTGCAATGCACCCGGAAGGACGCTCTCGCTCGTCTTTCAAGGAGCGATTCCTAACAGCAGAAGCAGCAGAGGCACAAACTGCATGACGAGAAGGGACAACGTAGAACACGTTCTCTGTCCTGGCACATTTTCGTGTGCCATACTTCCCTCCGGGTCTTCGGGCCTTGCGAAGCTCCGTGTACTGCGAGCGCTGCTACTCGCAGCTCAGAAGGACCGTGGAGCTAGCGGCGAATTCGGAGAGCTCTTCGCTGCACTGCGCCGCTCGCAAGCGGCTTCGTTCTTCGCCTTCTGCCGTCCGGCGAGAGCTGAACTCCGGCGGTCAGTTGCAGCTCTGCCCAACAGCGTGTTCTCAGTTCTGCGGGCAAGCACGCCCTCTTGCCTTGGCCCCGAGAGCAAAGTCCCGAGCGAGCACTCGACTCAGTGCAATGCACCCGGAAGGACGCTCTCGCTCGTCTTTCAAGGAGCGATTCCTAACAGCAGAAGCAGCAGAGGCACAAACTGCATGACGAGAAGGGACAACGTAGAACACGTCTCTGTCCTGGCACATTTTCGTGTGCCATACTTCCCTCCGGGTCTTCGGGCCTTGCGAAGCTCCGTGTACTGCGAGCGCTGCTACTCGCAGCTCAGAAGGACCGTGGAGCTAGCGGCGAATTCGGAGAGCTCTTCGCTGCACTGCGCCGCTCGCAAGCGGCTTCGTTCTTCGCCTTCTGCCGTCCGGCGAGAGCTGAACTCCGGCGGTCAGTTGCAGCTCTGCCCAACAGCGTGTTCTCAGTTCTGCGGGCAAGCACGCCCTCTTGCCTTGGCCCCGAGAGCAAAGTCCCGAGCGAGCACTCGACTCAGTGCAATGCACCCGGAAGGACGCTCTCGCTCGTCTTTCAAGGAGCGATTCCTAACAGCAGAAGCAGCAGAGGCACAAACTGCATGACGAGAAGGGACAACGTAGAACACGTCTCTGTCCTGGCACATTTTCGTGTGCGATACTTCCCTCCGGGTCTTCGGGCCTTGCGAAGCTCCGTGTACTGCGAGCGCTGCTACTCGCAGCTCAGAAGGACCGTGGAGCTAGCGGCGAATTCGGAGAGCTCTTGGCTGCACTGCGCCGCTCGCAAGCGGCTTCGTTCTTCGCCTTCTGCCGTCCGGCGACAGCTGAACTCCGGCGGTCAGTTGCAGCTCTGCCCAACAGCGTGTTCTCAGTTCTGCGGGCAAGCACGCCCTCTTGCCTTGGCCCCGAGAGCAAAGTCCCGAGCGAGCACATCGACTCAGTGCAATGCACCCGGAAGGACGCTCTCGCTCGTCTTTCAAGGAGCGATTCCTAACAGCACAAGCAGCAGAGGCACAAACTGCATGACGAGAAGGGACAACGTAGAACACGTCTCTGTCCTGGCACATTTTCGTGTGCCATACTTCCCTCCGGGTCTTCGGGCCTTGCGAAGCTCCGTGTACTGCGAGCGCTGCTACTCGCAGCTCAGAAGGACCGTGGAGCTAGCGGCGAATTCGGAGAGCTCTTCGCTGCACTGCGCCGCTCGCAAGCGGCTTCGTTCTTCGCCTTCTGCCGTCCGGCGAGAGCTGAACTCGGCGGTCAGTTGCAGCTCTGCCCAACAGCGTGTTCTCAGTTCTGCGGGCAAGCACGCCCTCTTGCCTTGGCCCCGAGAGCAAAGTCCCGAGCGAGCACTCGACTCAGTGCAATGCACCCGGAAGGACGCTCTCGCTCGTCTTTCAAGGAGCGATTCCTAACAGCACAAGCAGCAGAGGCACAAACTGCATGACGAGAAGGGACAACGTAGAACACGTCTCTGTCCTGGCACATTTTCGTGTGCCATACTTCCCTCCGGTCTTCGGGCCTTGCGAAGCTCCGTGTACTGCGAGCGCTGCTACTCGCAGCTCAGAAGGACCGTGGAGCTAGCGGCGAATTCGGAGAGCTCTTCGCTGCACTGCGCCGCTCGCAAGCGGCTTCGTTCTTCGCCTTCTGCCGTCCGGCGAGAGCTGAACTCCGGCGGTCAGTTGCAGCTCTGCCCAACAGCGTGTTCTCAGTTCTGCGGGCAAGCACGCCCTCTTGCCTTGGCCCCGAGAGCAAAGTCCCGAGCGAGCACTCGACTCAGTGCAATGCACCCGGAAGGACGCTCTCGCTCGTCTTTCAAGGAGCGATTCCTAACAGCAGAAGCAGCAGAGGCACAAACTGCATGACGAGAAGGGACAACGTAGAACACGTCTCTGTCCTGGCACATTTTCGTGTGCCATACTTCCCTCCGGGTCTTCGGGCCTTGCGAAGCTCCGTGTACTGCGAGCGCTGCTACTCGCAGCTCAGAAGGACCGTGGAGCTAGCGGCGAATTCGGAGAGCTCTTGGCTGCACTGCGCCGCTCGCAAGCGGCTTCGTTCTTCGCCTTCTGCCGTCCGGCGACAGCTGAACTCCGGCGGTCAGTTGCAGCTCTGCCCAACAGCGTGTTCTCAGTTCTGCGGGCAAGCACGCCCTCTTGCCTTGGCCCCGAGAGCAAAGTCCCGAGCGAGCACTCGACTCAGTGCAATGCACCCGGAAGGACGCTCTCGCTCGTCTTTCAAGGAGCGATTCCTAACAGCACAAGCAGCAGAGGCACAAACTGCATGACGAGAAGGGACAACGTAGAACACGTCTCTGTCCTGGCACATTTTCGTGTGCCATACTTCCCTCCGGGTCTTCGGGCCTTGCGAAGCTCCGTGTACTGCGAGCGCTGCTACTCGCAGCTCAGAAGGACCGTGGAGCTAGCGGCGAATTCGGAGAGCTCTTCGCTGCACTGCGCCGCTCGCAAGCGGCTTCGTTCTTCGCCTTCTGCCGTCCGGCGACAGCTGAACTCCGGCGGTCAGTTGCAGCTCTGCCCAACAGCGTGTTCTCAGTTCTGCGGGCAAGCACGCCCTCTTGCCTTGGCCCCGAGAGCAAAGTCCCGAGCGAGCACTCGACTCAGTGCAATGCACCCGGAAGGACGCTCTCGCTCGTCTTTCAAGGAGCGATTCCTAACAGCACAAGCAGCAGAGGCACAAACTGCATGACGAGAAGGGACAACGTAGAACACGTCTCTGTCCTGGCACATTTTCGTGTGCCATACTTCCCTCCGGGTCTTCGGGCCTTGCGAAGCTCCGTGTACTGCGAGCGCTGCTACTCGCAGCTCAGAAGGACCGTGGAGCTAGCGGCGAATTCGGAGAGCTCTTCGCTGCACTGCGCCGCTCGCAAGCGGCTTCGTTCTTCGCCTTCTGCCGTCCGGCGACAGCTGAACTCCGGCGGTCAGTTGCAGCTCTGCCCAACAGCGTGTTCTCAGTTCTGCGGGCAAGCACGCCCTCTTGCCTTGGCCCCGAGAGCAAAGTCCCGAGCGAGCACTCGACTCAGTGCAATGCACCCGGAAGGACGCTCTCGCTCGTCTTTCAAGGAGCGATTCCTAACAGCACAAGCAGCAGAGGCACAAACTGCATGACGAGAAGGGACAACGTAGAACACGTCTCTGTCCTGGCACATTTTCGTGTGCCATACTTCCCTCCGGGTCTTCGGGCCTTGCGAAGCTCCGTGTACTGCGAGCGCTGCTACTCGCAGCTCAGAAGGACCGTGGAGCTAGCGGCGAATTCGGAGAGCTCTTCGCTGCACTGCGCCGCTCGCAAGCGGCTTCGTTCTTCGCCTTCTGCCGTCCGGCGACAGCTGAACTCCGGCGGTCAGTTGCAGCTCTGCCCAACAGCGTGTTCTCAGTTCTGCGGGCAAGCACGCCCTCTTGCCTTGGCCCCGAGAGCAAAGTCCCGAGCGAGCACTCGACTCAGTGCAATGCACCCGGAAGGACGCTCTCGCTCGTCTTTCAAGGAGCGATTCCTAACAGCACAAGCAGCAGAGGCACAAACTGCATGACGAGAAGGGACAACGTAGAACACGTCTCTGTCCTGGCACATTTTCGTGTGCCATACTTCCCTCCGGGTCTTCGGGCCTTGCGAAGCTCCGTGTACTGCGAGCGCTGCTACTCGCAGCTCAGAAGGACCGTGGAGCTAGCGGCGAATTCGGAGAGCTCTTCGCTGCACTGCGCCGCTCGCAAGCGGCTTCGTTCTTCGCCTTCTGCCGTCCGGCGACAGCTGAACTCCGGCGGTCAGTTGCAGCTCTGCCCAACAGCGTGTTCTCAGTTCTGCGGGCAAGCACGCCCTCTTGCCTTGGCCCCGAGAGCAAAGTCCCGAGCGAGCACTCGACTCAGTGCAATGCACCCGGAAGGACGCTCTCGCTCGTCTTTCAAGGAGCGATTCCTAACAGCACAAGCAGCAGAGGCACAAACTGCATGACGAGAAGGGACAACGTAGAACACGTCTCTGTCCTGGCACATTTTCGTGTGCGATACTTCCCTCCGGGTCTTCGGGCCTTGCGAAGCTCCGTGTACTGCGAGCGCTGCTACTCGCAGCTGAGAAGGACCGTGGAGCTAGCGGCGAATTCGGAGAGCTCTTCGCTGCACTGCGCCGCTCGCAAGCGGCTTCGTTCTACGCCTTCTGCCGTCCGGCGACAGCTGAACTCCGGCGGTCAGTTGCAGCTCTGCCCAACAGCGTGTTCTCAGTTCTGCGGGCAAGCACGCCCTCTTGCCTTGGCCCCGAGAGCAAAGTCCCGAGCGAGCACTCGACTCAGTGCAATGCACCCGGAAGGACGCTCTCGCTCGTCTTTCAAGGAGCGATTCCTAACAGCAGAAGCAGCAGAGGCACAAACTGCATGACGAGAAGGGACAACGTAGAACACGTCTCTGTCCTGGCACATTTTCGTGTGCGATACTTCCCTCCGGGTCTTCGGGCCTTGCGAAGCTCCGTGTACTGCGAGCGCTGCTACTCGCAGCTCAGAAGGACCGTGGAGCTAGCGGCGAATTCGGAGAGCTCTTGGCTGCACTGCGCCGCTCGCAAGCGGCTTCGTTCTTCGCCTTCTGCCGTCCGGCGACAGCTGAACTCCGGCGGTCAGTTGCAGCTCTGCCCAACAGCGTGTTCTCAGTTCTGCGGGCAAGCACGCCCTCTTGCCTTGGCCCCGAGAGCAAAGTCCCGAGCGAGCACTCGACTCAGTGCAATGCACCCGGAAGGACGCTCTCGCTCGTCTTTCAAGGAGCGATTCCTAACAGCAGAAGCAGCAGAGGCACAAACTGCATGACGAGAAGGGACAACGTAGAACACGTCTCTGTCCTGGCACATTTTCGTGTGCGATACTTCCCTCCGGGTCTTCGGGCCTTGCGAAGCTCCGTGTACTGCGAGCGCTGCTACTCGCAGCTGAGAAGGACCGTGGAGCTAGCGGCGAATTCGGAGAGCTCTTCGCTGCACTGCGCCGCTCGCAAGCGGCTTCGTTCTTCGCCTTCTGCCGTCCGGCGAGAGCTGAACTCCGGCGGTCAGTTGCAGCTCTGCCCAACAGCGTGTTCTCAGTTCTGCGGGCAAGCACGCCCTCTTGCCTTGGCCCCGAGAGCAAAGTCCCGAGCGAGCACTCGACTCAGTGCAATGCACCCGGAAGGACGCTCTCGCTCGTCTTTCAAGGAGCGATTCCTAACAGCAGAAGCAGCAGAGGCACAAACTGCATGACGAGAAGGGACAACGTAGAACACGTCTCTGTCCTGGCACATTTTCGTGTGCGATACTTCCCTCCGGGTCTTCGGGCCTTGCGAAGCTCCGTGTACTGCGAGCGCTGCTACTCGCAGCTCAGAAGGACCGTGGAGCTAGCGGCGAATTCGGAGAGCTCTTCGCTGCACTGCGCCGCTCGCAAGCGGCTTCGTTCTACGCCTTCTGCCGTCCGGCGACAGCTGAACTCCGGCGGTCAGTTGCAGCTCTGCCCAACAGCGTGTTCTCAGTTCTGCGGGCAAGCACGCCCTCTTGCCTTGGCCCCGAGAGCAAAGTCCCGAGCGAGCACTCGACTCAGTGCAATGCACCCGGAAGGACGCTCTCGCTCGTCTTTCAAGGAGCGATTCCTAACAGCAGAAGCAGCAGAGGCACAAACTGCATGACGAGAAGGGACAACGTAGAACACGTCTCTGTCCTGGCACATTTTCGTGTGCGATACTTCCCTCCGGGTCTTCGGGCCTTGCGAAGCTCCGTGTACTGCGAGCGCTGCTACTCGCAGCTGAGAAGGACCGTGGAGCTAGCGGCGAATTCGGAGAGCTCTTCGCTGCACTGCGCCGCTCGCAAGCGGCTTCGTTCTTCGCCTTCTGCCGTCCGGCGACAGCTGAACTCCGGCGGTCAGTTGCAGCTCTGCCCAACAGCGTGTTCTCAGTTCTGCGGGCAAGCACGCCCTCTTGCCTTGGCCCCGAGAGCAAAGTCCCGAGCGAGCACTCGACTCAGTGCAATGCACCCGGAAGGACGCTCTCGCTCGTCTTTCAAGGAGCGATTCCTAACAGCACAAGCAGCAGAGGCACAAACTGCATGACGAGAAGGGACAACGTAGAACACGTCTCTGTCCTGGCACATTTTCGTGTGCCATACTTCCCTCCGGGTCTTCGGGCCTTGCGAAGCTCCGTGTACTGCGAGCGCTGCTACTCGCAGCTGAGAAGGACCGTGGAGCTAGCGGCGAATTCGGAGAGCTCTTCGCTGCACTGCGCCGCTCGCAAGCGGCTTCGTTCTTCGCCTTCTGCCGTCCGGCGAGAGCTGAACTCCGGCGGTCAGTTGCAGCTCTGCCCAACAGCGTGTTCTCAGTTCTGCGGGCAAGCACGCCCTCTTGCCTTGGCCCCGAGAGCAAAGTCCCGAGCGAGCACTCGACTCAGTGCAATGCACCCGGAAGGACGCTCTCGCTCGTCTTTCAAGGAGCGATTCCTAACAGCACAAGCAGCAGAGGCACAAACTGCATGACGAGAAGGGACAACGTAGAACACGTCTCTGTCCTGGCACATTTTCGTGTGCCATACTTCCCTCCGGGTCTTCGGGCCTTGCGAAGCTCCGTGTACTGCGAGCGCTGCTACTCGCAGCTCAGAAGGACCGTGGAGCTAGCGGCGAATTCGGAGAGCTCTTCGCTGCACTGCGCCGCTCGCAAGCGGCTTCGTTCTTCGCCTTCTGCCGTCCGGCGAGAGCTGAACTCCGGCGGTCAGTTGCAGCTCTGCCCAACAGCGTGTTCTCAGTTCTGCGGGCAAGCACGCCCTCTTGCCTTGGCCCCGAGAGCAAAGTCCCGAGCGAGCACTCGACTCAGTGCAATGCACCCGGAAGGACGCTCTCGCTCGTCTTTCAAGGAGCGATTCCTAACAGCACAAGCAGCAGAGGCACAAACTGCATGACGAGAAGGGACAACGTAGAACACGTCTCTGTCCTGGCACATTTTCGTGTGCCATACTTCCCTCCGGGTCTTCGGGCCTTGCGAAGCTCCGTGTACTGCGAGCGCTGCTACTCGCAGCTCAGAAGGACCGTGGAGCTAGCGGCGAATTCGGAGAGCTCTTCGCTGCACTGCGCCGCTCGCAAGCGGCTTCGTTCTTCGCCTTCTGCCGTCCGGCGACAGCTGAACTCCGGCGGTCAGTTGCAGCTCTGCCCAACAGCGTGTTCTCAGTTCTGCGGGCAAGCACGCCCTCTTGCCTTGGCCCCGGGAGCAAAGTCCCGAGCGAGCACTCGACTCAGTGCAATGCACCCGGAAGGACGCTCTCGCTCGTCTTTCAAGGAGCGATTCCTAACAGCAGAAGCAGCAGAGGCACAAACTGCATGACGAGAAGGGACAACGTAGAACACGTCTCTGTCCTGGCACATTTTCGTGTGCGATACTTCCCTCCGGGTCTTCGGGCCTTGCGAAGCTCCGTGTACTGCGAGCGCTGCTACTCGCAGCTCAGAAGGACCGTGGAGCTAGCGGCGAATTCGGAGAGCTCTTCGCTGCACTGCGCCGCTCGCAAGCGGCTTCGTTCTTCGCCTTCTGCCGTCCGGCGAGAGCTGAACTCCGGCGGTCAGTTGCAGCTCTGCCCAACAGCGTGTTCTCAGTTCTGCGGGCAAGCACGCCCTCTTGCCTTGGCCCCGAGAGCAAAGTCCCGAGCGAGCACTCGACTCAGTGCAATGCACCCGGAAGGACGCTCTCGCTCGTCTTTCAAGGAGCGATTCCTAACAGCACAAGCAGCAGAGGCACAAACTGCATGACGAGAAGGGACAACGTAGAACACGTCTCTGTCCTGGCACATTTTCGTGTGCCATACTTCCCTCCGGGTCTTCGGGCCTTGCGAAGCTCCGTGTACTGCGAGCGCTGCTACTCGCAGCTCAGAAGGACCGTGGAGCTAGCGGCGAATTCGGAGAGCTCTTCGCTGCACTGCGCCGCTCGCAAGCGGCTTCGTTCTTCGCCTTCTGCCGTCCGGCGAGAGCTGAACTCCGGCGGTCAGTTGCAGCTCTGCCCAACAGCGTGTTCTCAGTTCTGCGGGCAAGCACGCCCTCTTGCCTTGGCCCCGAGAGCAAAGTCCCGAGCGAGCACTCGACTCAGTGCAATGCACCCGGAAGGACGCTCTCGCTCGTCTTTCAAGGAGCGATTCCTAACAGCAGAAGCAGCAGAGGCACAAACTGCATGACGAGAAGGGACAACGTAGAACACGTCTCTGTCCTGGCACATTTTCGTGTGCCATACTTCCCTCCGGGTCTTCGGGCCTTGCGAAGCTCCGTGTACTGCGAGCGCTGCTGCTCGCAGCTGAGAAGGACCGTGGAGCTAGCGGCGAATTCGGAGAGCTCTTCGCTGCACTGCGCCGCTCGCAAGCGGCTTCGTTCTTCGCCTTCTGCCGTCCGGCGAGAGCTGAACTCCGGCGGTCAGTTGCAGCTCTGCCCAACAGCGTGTTCTCAGTTCTGCGGGCAAGCACGCCCTCTTGCCTTGGCCCCGGGAGCAAAGTCCCGAGCGAGCACTCGACTCAGTGCAATGCACCCGGAAGGACGCTCTCGCTCGTCTTTCAAGGAGCGATTCCTAACAGCACAAGCAGCAGAGGCACAAACTGCATGACGAGAAGGGACAACGTAGAACACGTCTCTGTCCTGGCACATTTTCGTGTGCCATACTTCCCTCCGGGTCTTCGGGCCTTGCGAAGCTCCGTGTACTGCGAGCGCTGCTACTCGCAGCTCAGAAGGACCGTGGAGCTAGCGGCGAATTCGGAGAGCTCTTCGCTGCACTGCGCCGCTCGCAAGCGGCTTCGTTCTTCGCCTTCTGCCGTCCGGCGAGAGCTGAACTCCGGCGGTCAGTTGCAGCTCTGCCCAACAGCGTGTTCTCAGTTCTGCGGGCAAGCACGCCCTCTTGCCTTGGCCCCGGGAGCAAAGTCCCGAGCGAGCACTCGACTCAGTGCAATGCACCCGGAAGGACGCTCTCGCTCGTCTTTCAAGGAGCGATTCCTAACAGCACAAGCAGCAGAGGCACAAACTGCATGACGAGAAGGGACAACGTAGAACACGTCTCTGTCCTGGCACATTTTCGTGTGCGATACTTCCCTCCGGGTCTTCGGGCCTTGCGAAGCTCCGTGTACTGCGAGCGCTGCTACTCGCAGCTGAGAAGGACCGTGGAGCTAGCGGCGAATTCGGAGAGCTCTTCGCTGCACTGCGCCGCTCGCAAGCGGCTTCGTTCTTCGCCTTCTGCCGTCCGGCGACAGCTGAACTCCGGCGGTCAGTTGCAGCTCTGCCCAACAGCGTGTTCTCAGTTCTGCGGGCAAGCACGCCCTCTTGCCTTGGCCCCGAGAGCAAAGTCCCGAGCGAGCACTCGACTCAGTGCAATGCACCCGGAAGGACGCTCTCGCTCGTCTTTCAAGGAGCGATTCCTAACAGCACAAGCAGCAGAGGCACAAACTGCATGACGAGAAGGGACAACGTAGAACACGTCTCTGTCCTGGCACATTTTCGTGTGCGAAACTTCCCTCCGGGTCTTCGGGCCTTGCGAAGCTCCGTGTACTGCGAGCGCTGCTACTCGCAGCTCAGAAGGACCGTGGAGCTAGCGGCGAATTCGGAGAGCTCTTCGCTGCACTGCGCCGCTCGCAAGCGGCTTCGTTCTTCGCCTTCTGCCGTCCGGCGAGAGCTGAACTCCGGCGGTCAGTTGCAGCTCTGCCCAACAGCGTGTTCTCAGTTCTGCGGGCAAGCACGCCCTCTTGCCTTGGCCCCGAGAGCAAAGTCCCGAGCGAGCACTCGACTCAGTGCAATGCACCCGGAAGGACGCTCTCGCTCGTCTTTCAAGGAGCGATTCCTAACAGCACAAGCAGCAGAGGCACAAACTGCATGACGAGAAGGGACAACGTAGAACACGTCTCTGTCCTGGCACATTTTCGTGTGCGATACTTCCCTCCGGGTCTTCGGGCCTTGCGAAGCTCCGTGTACTGCGAGCGCTGCTACTCGCAGCTGAGAAGGACCGTGGAGCTAGCGGCGAATTCGGAGAGCTCTTCGCTGCACTGCGCCGCTCGCAAGCGGCTTCGTTCTTCGCCTTCTGCCGTCCGGCGAGAGCTGAACTCCGGCGGTCAGTTGCAGCTCTGCCCAACAGCGTGTTCTCAGTTCTGCGGGCAAGCACGCCCTCTTGCCTTGGCCCCGAGAGCAAAGTCCCGAGCGAGCACTCGACTCAGTGCAATGCACCCGGAAGGACGCTCTCGCTCGTCTTTCAAGGAGCGATTCCTAACAGCACAAGCAGCAGAGGCACAAACTGCATGACGAGAAGGGACAACGTAGAACACGTCTCTGTCCTGGCACATTTTCGTGTGCCATACTTCCCTCCGGGTCTTCGGGCCTTGCGAAGCTCCGTGTACTGCGAGCGCTGCTACTCGCAGCTCAGAAGGACCGTGGAGCTAGCGGCGAATTCGGAGAGCTCTTGGCTGCACTGCGCCGCTCGCAAGCGGCTTCGTTCTTCGCCTTCTGCCGTCCGGCGAGAGCTGAACTCCGGCGGTCAGTTGCAGCTCTGCCCAACAGCGTGTTCTCAGTTCTGCGGGCAAGCACGCCCTCTTGCCTTGGCCCCGGGAGCAAAGTCCCGAGCGAGCACTCGACTCAGTGCAATGCACCCGGAAGGACGCTCTCGCTCGTCTTTCAAGGAGCGATTCCTAACAGCAGAAGCAGCAGAGGCACAAACTGCATGACGAGAAGGGACAACGTAGAACACGTCTCTGTCCTGGCACATTTTCGTGTGCCATACTTCCCTCCGGGTCTTCGGGCCTTGCGAAGCTCCGTGTACTGCGAGCGCTGCTACTCGCAGCTCAGAAGGACCGTGGAGCTAGCGGCGAATTCGGAGAGCTCTTGGCTGCACTGCGCCGCTCGCAAGCGGCTTCGTTCTTCGCCTTCTGCCGTCCGGCGACAGCTGAACTCCGGCGGTCAGTTGCAGCTCTGCCCAACAGCGTGTTCTCAGTTCTGCGGGCAAGCACGCCCTCTTGCCTTGGCCCCGAGAGCAAAGTCCCGAGCGAGCACTCGACTCAGTGCAATGCACCCGGAAGGACGCTCTCGCTCGTCTTTCAAGGAGCGATTCCTAACAGCAGAAGCAGCAGAGGCACAAACTGCATGACGAGAAGGGACAACGTAGAACACGTCTCTGTCCTGGCACATTTTCGTGTGCCATACTTCCCTCCGGGTCTTCGGGCCTTGCGAAGCTCCGTGTACTGCGAGCGCTGCTACTCGCAGCTGAGAAGGACCGTGGAGCTAGCGGCGAATTCGGAGAGCTCTTCGCTGCACTGCGCCGCTCGCAAGCGGCTTCGTTCTTCGCCTTCTGCCGTCCGGCGAGAGCTGAACTCCGGCGGTCAGTTGCAGCTCTGCCCAACAGCGTGTTCTCAGTTCTGCGGGCAAGCACGCCCTCTTGCCTTGGCCCCGAGAGCAAAGTCC
Organism: Sturnus vulgaris; assembly: GCF_052056855.1. Taxonomy (NCBI): domain Eukaryota; kingdom Metazoa; phylum Chordata; class Aves; order Passeriformes; family Sturnidae; genus Sturnus; species Sturnus vulgaris. Next base: position 12,453 of record NW_028276111.1, read on the forward strand.
CGAGCGAGCACTCGACTCAGTGCAATGCACCCGGAAGGACGCTCTCGCTCGTCTTTCAAGGAGCGATTCCTAACAGCAGAAGCAGCAGAGGCACAAACTGCATGACGAGAAGGGACAACGTAGAACACGTCTCTGTCCTGGCACATTTTCGTGTGCCATACTTCCCTCCGGGTCTTCGGGCCTTGCGAAGCTCCGTGTACTGCGAGCGCTGCTACTCGCAGCTCAGAAGGACCGTGGAGCTAGCGGCGAATTCGGAGAGCTCTTCGCTGCACTGCGCCGCTCGCAAGCGGCTTCGTTCTTCGCCTTCTGCCGTCCGGCGAGAGCTGAACTCCGGCGGTCAGTTGCAGCTCTGCCCAACAGCGTGTTCTCAGTTCTGCGGGCAAGCACGCCCTCTTGCCTTGGCCCCGAGAGCAAAGTCCCGAGCGAGCACTCGACTCAGTGCAATGCACCCGGAAGGACGCTCTCGCTCGTCTTTCAAGGAGCGATTCCTAACAGCACAAGCAGCAGAGGCACAAACTGCATGACGAGAAGGGACAACGTAGAACACGTCTCTGTCCTGGCACATTTTCGTGTGCCATACTTCCCTCCGGGTCTTCGGGCCTTGCGAAGCTCCGTGTACTGCGAGCGCTGCTACTCGCAGCTGAGAAGGACCGTGGAGCTAGCGGCGAATTCGGAGAGCTCTTCGCTGCACTGCGCCGCTCGCAAGCGGCTTCGTTCTTCGCCTTCTGCCGTCCGGCGAGAGCTGAACTCCGGCGGTCAGTTGCAGCTCTGCCCAACAGCGTGTTCTCAGTTCTGCGGGCAAGCACGCCCTCTTGCCTTGGCCCCGGGAGCAAAGTCCCGAGCGAGCACTCGACTCAGTGCAATGCACCCGGAAGGACGCTCTCGCTCGTCTTTCAAGGAGCGATTCCTAACAGCACAAGCAGCAGAGGCACAAACTGCATGACGAGAAGGGACAACGTAGAACACGTCTCTGTCCTGGCACATTTTCGTGTGCGATACTTCCCTCCGGGTCTTCGGGCCTTGCGAAGCTCCGTGTACTGCGAGCGCTGCTACTCGCAGCTCAGAAGGACCGTGGAGCTAGCGGCGAATTCGGAGAGCTCTTGGCTGCACTGCGCCGCTCGCAAGCGGCTTCGTTCTTCGCCTTCTGCCGTCCGGCGAGAGCTGAACTCCGGCGGTCAGTTGCAGCTCTGCCCAACAGCGTGTTCTCAGTTCTGCGGGCAAGCACGCCCTCTTGCCTTGGCCCCGAGAGCAAAGTCCCGAGCGAGCACTCGACTCAGTGCAATGCACCCGGAAGGACGCTCTCGCTCGTCTTTCAAGGAGCGATTCCTAACAGCACAAGCAGCAGAGGCACAAACTGCATGACGAGAAGGGACAACGTAGAACACGTCTCTGTCCTGGCACATTTTCGTGTGCCATACTTCCCTCCGGGTCTTCGGGCCTTGCGAAGCTCCGTGTACTGCGAGCGCTGCTACTCGCAGCTGAGAAGGACCGTGGAGCTAGCGGCGAATTCGGAGAGCTCTTGGCTGCACTGCGCCGCTCGCAAGCGGCTTCGTTCTTCGCCTTCTGCCGTCCGGCGAGAGCTGAACTCCGGCGGTCAGTTGCAGCTCTGCCCAACAGCGTGTTCTCAGTTCTGCGGGCAAGCACGCCCTCTTGCCTTGGCCCCGAGAGCAAAGTCCCGAGCGAGCACTCGACTCAGTGCAATGCACCCGGAAGGACGCTCTCGCTCGTCTTTCAAGGAGCGATTCCTAACAGCACAAGCAGCAGAGGCACAAACTGCATGACGAGAAGGGACAACGTAGAACACGTCTCTGTCCTGGCACATTTTCGTGTGCCATACTTCCCTCCGGGTCTTCGGGCCTTGCGAAGCTCCGTGTACTGCGAGCGCTGCTACTCGCAGCTGAGAAGGACCGTGGAGCTAGCGGCGAATTCGGAGAGCTCTTCGCTGCACTGCGCCGCTCGCAAGCGGCTTCGTTCTTCGCCTTCTGCCGTCCGGCGAGAGCTGAACTCCGGCGGTCAGTTGCAGCTCTGCCCAACAGCGTGTTCTCAGTTCTGCGGGCAAGCACGCCCTCTTGCCTTGGCCCCGAGAGCAAAGTCCCGAGCGAGCACTCGACTCAGTGCAATGCACCCGGAAGGACGCTCTCGCTCGTCTTTCAAGGAGCGATTCCTAACAGCACAAGCAGCAGAGGCACAAACTGCATGACGAGAAGGGACAACGTAGAACACGTCTCTGTCCTGGCACATTTTCGTGTGCCATACTTCCCTCCGGGTCTTCGGGCCTTGCGAAGCTCCGTGTACTGCGAGCGCTGCTACTCGCAGCTCAGAAGGACCGTGGAGCTAGCGGCGAATTCGGAGAGCTCTTGGCTGCACTGCGCCGCTCGCAAGCGGCTTCGTTCTTCGCCTTCTGCCGTCCGGCGAGAGCTGAACTCCGGCGGTCAGTTGCAGCTCTGCCCAACAGCGTGTTCTCAGTTCTGCGGGCAAGCACGCCCTCTTGCCTTGGCCCCGAGAGCAAAGTCCCGAGCGAGCACTCGACTCAGTGCAATGCACCCGGAAGGACGCTCTCGCTCGTCTTTCAAGGAGCGATTCCTAACAGCAGAAGCAGCAGAGGCACAAACTGCATGACGAGAAGGGACAACGTAGAACACGTCTCTGTCCTGGCACATTTTCGTGTGCCATACTTCCCTCCGGGTCTTCGGGCCTTGCGAAGCTCCGTGTACTGCGAGCGCTGCTACTCGCAGCTCAGAAGGACCGTGGAGCTAGCGGCGAATTCGGAGAGCTCTTCGCTGCACTGCGCCGCTCGCAAGCGGCTTCGTTCTTCGCCTTCTGCCGTCCGGCGACAGCTGAACTCCGGCGGTCAGTTGCAGCTCTGCCCAACAGCGTGTTCTCAGTTCTGCGGGCAAGCACGCCCTCTTGCCTTGGCCCCGAGAGCAAAGTCCCGAGCGAGCACTCGACTCAGTGCAATGCACCCGGAAGGACGCTCTCGCTCGTCTTTCAAGGAGCGATTCCTAACAGCAGAAGCAGCAGAGGCACAAACTGCATGACGAGAAGGGACAACGTAGAACACGTCTCTGTCCTGGCACATTTTCGTGTGCCATACTTCCCTCCGGGTCTTCGGGCCTTGCGAAGCTCCGTGTACTGCGAGCGCTGCTACTCGCAGCTCAGAAGGACCGTGGAGCTAGCGGCGAATTCGGAGAGCTCTTCGCTGCACTGCGCCGCTCGCAAGCGGCTTCGTTCTTCGCCTTCTGCCGTCCGGCGAGAGCTGAACTCCGGCGGTCAGTTGCAGCTCTGCCCAACAGCGTGTTCTCAGTTCTGCGGGCAAGCACGCCCTCTTGCCTTGGCCCCGAGAGCAAAGTCCCGAGCGAGCACTCGACTCAGTGCAATGCACCCGGAAGGACGCTCTCGCTCGTCTTTCAAGGAGCGATTCCTAACAGCAGAAGCAGCAGAGGCACAAACTGCATGACGAGAAGGGACAACGTAGAACACGTCTCTGTCCTGGCACATTTTCGTGTGCCATACTTCCCTCCGGGTCTTCGGGCCTTGCGAAGCTCCGTGTACTGCGAGCGCTGCTACTCGCAGCTCAGAAGGACCGTGGAGCTAGCGGCGAATTCGGAGAGCTCTTCGCTGCACTGCGCCGCTCGCAAGCGGCTTCGTTCTTCGCCTTCTGCCGTCCGGCGACAGCTGAACTCCGGCGGTCAGTTGCAGCTCTGCCCAACAGCGTGTTCTCAGTTCTGCGGGCAAGCACGCCCTCTTGCCTTGGCCCCGAGAGCAAAGTCCCGAGCGAGCACTCGACTCAGTGCAATGCACCCGGAAGGACGCTCTCGCTCGTCTTTCAAGGAGCGATTCCTAACAGCACAAGCAGCAGAGGCACAAACTGCATGACGAGAAGGGACAACGTAGAACACGTCTCTGTCCTGGCACATTTTCGTGTGCCATACTTCCCTCCGGGTCTTCGGGCCTTGCGAAGCTCCGTGTACTGCGAGCGCTGCTACTCGCAGCTCAGAAGGACCGTGGAGCTAGCGGCGAATTCGGAGAGCTCTTGGCTGCACTGCGCCGCTCGCAAGCGGCTTCGTTCTTCGCCTTCTGCCGTCCGGCGACAGCTGAACTCCGGCGGTCAGTTGCAGCTCTGCCCAACAGCGTGTTCTCAGTTCTGCGGGCAAGCACGCCCTCTTGCCTTGGCCCCGAGAGCAAAGTCCCGAGCGAGCACTCGACTCAGTGCAATGCACCCGGAAGGACGCTCTCGCTCGTCTTTCAAGGAGCGATTCCTAACAGCACAAGCAGCAGAGGCACAAACTGCATGACGAGAAGGGACAACGTAGAACACGTCTCTGTCCTGGCACATTTTCGTGTGCCATACTTCCCTCCGGGTCTTCGGGCCTTGCGAAGCTCCGTGTACTGCGAGCGCTGCTACTCGCAGCTCAGAAGGACCGTGGAGCTAGCGGCGAATTCGGAGAGCTCTTCGCTGCACTGCGCCGCTCGCAAGCGGCTTCGTTCTTCGCCTTCTGCCGTCCGGCGACAGCTGAACTCCGGCGGTCAGTTGCAGCTCTGCCCAACAGCGTGTTCTCAGTTCTGCGGGCAAGCACGCCCTCTTGCCTTGGCCCCGAGAGCAAAGTCCCGAGCGAGCACTCGACTCAGTGCAATGCACCCGGAAGGACGCTCTCGCTCGTCTTTCAAGGAGCGATTCCTAACAGCACAAGCAGCAGAGGCACAAACTGCATGACGAGAAGGGACAACGTAGAACACGTCTCTGTCCTGGCACATTTTCGTGTGCCATACTTCCCTCCGGGTCTTCGGGCCTTGCGAAGCTCCGTGTACTGCGAGCGCTGCTACTCGCAGCTCAGAAGGACCGTGGAGCTAGCGGCGAATTCGGAGAGCTCTTCGCTGCACTGCGCCGCTCGCAAGCGGCTTCGTTCTTCGCCTTCTGCCGTCCGGCGACAGCTGAACTCCGGCGGTCAGTTGCAGCTCTGCCCAACAGCGTGTTCTCAGTTCTGCGGGCAAGCACGCCCTCTTGCCTTGGCCCCGAGAGCAAAGTCCCGAGCGAGCACTCGACTCAGTGCAATGCACCCGGAAGGACGCTCTCGCTCGTCTTTCAAGGAGCGATTCCTAACAGCACAAGCAGCAGAGGCACAAACTGCATGACGAGAAGGGACAACGTAGAACACGTCTCTGTCCTGGCACATTTTCGTGTGCGATACTTCCCTCCGGGTCTTCGGGCCTTGCGAAGCTCCGTGTACTGCGAGCGCTGCTACTCGCAGCTGAGAAGGACCGTGGAGCTAGCGGCGAATTCGGAGAGCTCTTCGCTGCACTGCGCCGCTCGCAAGCGGCTTCGTTCTACGCCTTCTGCCGTCCGGCGACAGCTGAACTCCGGCGGTCAGTTGCAGCTCTGCCCAACAGCGTGTTCTCAGTTCTGCGGGCAAGCACGCCCTCTTGCCTTGGCCCCGAGAGCAAAGTCCCGAGCGAGCACTCGACTCAGTGCAATGCACCCGGAAGGACGCTCTCGCTCGTCTTTCAAGGAGCGATTCCTAACAGCACAAGCAGCAGAGGCACAAACTGCATGACGAGAAGGGACAACGTAGAACACGTCTCTGTCCTGGCACATTTTCGTGTGCGATACTTCCCTCCGGGTCTTCGGGCCTTGCGAAGCTCCGTGTACTGCGAGCGCTGCTACTCGCAGCTCAGAAGGACCGTGGAGCTAGCGGCGAATTCGGAGAGCTCTTCGCTGCACTGCGCCGCTCGCAAGCGGCTTCGTTCTACGCCTTCTGCCGTCCGGCGACAGCTGAACTCCGGCGGTCAGTTGCAGCTCTGCCCAACAGCGTGTTCTCAGTTCTGCGGGCAAGCACGCCCTCTTGCCTTGGCCCCGAGAGCAAAGTCCCGAGCGAGCACTCGACTCAGTGCAATGCACCCGGAAGGACGCTCTCGCTCGTCTTTCAAGGAGCGATTCCTAACAGCAGAAGCAGCAGAGGCACAAACTGCATGACGAGAAGGGACAACGTAGAACACGTCTCTGTCCTGGCACATTTTCGTGTGCGATACTTCCCTCCGGGTCTTCGGGCCTTGCGAAGCTCCGTGTACTGCGAGCGCTGCTACTCGCAGCTCAGAAGGACCGTGGAGCTAGCGGCGAATTCGGAGAGCTCTTCGCTGCACTGCGCCGCTCGCAAGCGGCTTCGTTCTACTCCTTCTGCCGTCCGGCGAGAGCTGAACTCCGGCGGTCAGTTGCAGCTCTGCCCAACAGCGTGTTCTCAGTTCTGCGGGCAAGCACGCCCTCTTGCCTTGGCCCCGAGAGCAAAGTCCCGAGCGAGCACTCGACTCAGTGCAATGCACCCGGAAGGACGCTCTCGCTCGTCTTTCAAGGAGCGATTCCTAACAGCACAAGCAGCAGAGGCACAAACTGCATGACGAGAAGGGACAACGTAGAACACGTCTCTGTCCTGGCACATTTTCGTGTGCCATACTTCCCTCCGGGTCTTCGGGCCTTGCGAAGCTCCGTGTACTGCGAGCGCTGCTACTCGCAGCTGAGAAGGACCGTGGAGCTAGCGGCGAATTCGGAGAGCTCTTCGCTGCACTGCGCCGCTCGCAAGCGGCTTCGTTCTTCGCCTTCTGCCGTCCGGCGAGAGCTGAACTCCGGCGGTCAGTTGCAGCTCTGCCCAACAGCGTGTTCTCAGTTCTGCGGGCAAGCACGCCCTCTTGCCTTGGCCCCGAGAGCAAAGTCCCGAGCGAGCACTCGACTCAGTGCAATGCACCCGGAAGGACGCTCTCGCTCGTCTTTCAAGGAGCGATTCCTAACAGCACAAGCAGCAGAGGCACAAACTGCATGACGAGAAGGGACAACGTAGAACACGTCTCTGTCCTGGCACATTTTCGTGTGCCATACTTCCCTCCGGGTCTTCGGGCCTTGCGAAGCTCCGTGTACTGCGAGCGCTGCTACTCGCAGCTCAGAAGGACCGTGGAGCTAGCGGCGAATTCGGAGAGCTCTTGGCTGCACTGCGCCGCTCGCAAGCGGCTTCGTTCTTCGCCTTCTGCCGTCCGGCGAGAGCTGAACTCCGGCGGTCAGTTGCAGCTCTGCCCAACAGCGTGTTCTCAGTTCTGCGGGCAAGCACGCCCTCTTGCCTTGGCCCCGAGAGCAAAGTCCCGAGCGAGCACTCGACTCAGTGCAATGCACCCGGAAGGACGCTCTCGCTCGTCTTTCAAGGAGCGATTCCTAACAGCACAAGCAGCAGAGGCACAAACTGCATGACGAGAAGGGACAACGTAGAACACGTCTCTGTCCTGGCACATTTTCGTGTGCCATACTTCCCTCCGGGTCTTCGGGCCTTGCGAAGCTCCGTGTACTGCGAGCGCTGCTACTCGCAGCTCAGAAGGACCGTGGAGCTAGCGGCGAATTCGGAGAGCTCTTGGCTGCACTGCGCCGCTCGCAAGCGGCTTCGTTCTTCGCCTTCTGCCGTCCGGCGAGAGCTGAACTCCGGCGGTCAGTTGCAGCTCTGCCCAACAGCGTGTTCTCAGTTCTGCGGGCAAGCACGCCCTCTTGCCTTGGCCCCGAGAGCAAAGTCCCGAGCGAGCACTCGACTCAGTGCAATGCACCCGGAAGGACGCTCTCGCTCGTCTTTCAAGGAGCGATTCCTAACAGCACAAGCAGCAGAGGCACAAACTGCATGACGAGAAGGGACAACGTAGAACACGTCTCTGTCCTGGCACATTTTCGTGTGCCATACTTCCCTCCGGGTCTTCGGGCCTTGCGAAGCTCCGTGTACTGCGAGCGCTGCTACTCGCAGCTCAGAAGGACCGTGGAGCTAGCGGCGAATTCGGAGAGCTCTTGGCTGCACTGCGCCGCTCGCAAGCGGCTTCGTTCTTCGCCTTCTGCCGTCCGGCGAGAGCTGAACTCCGGCGGTCAGTTGCAGCTCTGCCCAACAGCGTGTTCTCAGTTCTGCGGGCAAGCACGCCCTCTTGCCTTGGCCCCGAGAGCAAAGTCCCGAGCGAGCACTCGACTCAGTGCAATGCACCCGGAAGGACGCTCTCGCTCGTCTTTCAAGGAGCGATTCCTAACAGCACAAGCAGCAGAGGCACAAACTGCATGACGAGAAGGGACAACGTAGAACACGTCTCTGTCCTGGCACATTTTCGTGTGCCATACTTCCCTCCGGGTCTTCGGGCCTTGCGAAGCTCCGTGTACTGCGAGCGCTGCTACTCGCAGCTCAGAAGGACCGTGGAGCTAGCGGCGAATTCGGAGAGCTCTTCGCTGCACTGCGCCGCTCGCAAGCGGCTTCGTTCTTCGCCTTCTGCCGTCCGGCGAGAGCTGAACTCCGGCGGTCAGTTGCAGCTCTGCCCAACAGCGTGTTCTCAGTTCTGCGGGCAAGCACGCCCTCTTGCCTTGGCCCCGAGAGCAAAGTCCCGAGCGAGCACTCGACTCAGTGCAATGCACCCGGAAGGACGCTCTCGCTCGTCTTTCAAGGAGCGATTCCTAACAGCACAAGCAGCAGAGGCACAAACTGCATGACGAGAAGGGACAACGTAGAACACGTCTCTGTCCTGGCACATTTTCGTGTGCCATACTTCCCTCCGGGTCTTCGGGCCTTGCGAAGCTCCGTGTACTGCGAGCGCTGCTACTCGCAGCTCAGAAGGACCGTGGAGCTAGCGGCGAATTCGGAGAGCTCTTGGCTGCACTGCGCCGCTCGCAAGCGGCTTCGTTCTTCGCCTTCTGCCGTCCGGCGACAGCTGAACTCCGGCGGTCAGTTGCAGCTCTGCCCAACAGCGTGTTCTCAGTTCTGCGGGCAAGCACGCCCTCTTGCCTTGGCCCCGAGAGCAAAGTCCCGAGCGAGCACTCGACTCAGTGCAATGCACCCGGAAGGACGCTCTCGCTCGTCTTTCAAGGAGCGATTCCTAACAGCACAAGCAGCAGAGGCACAAACTGCATGACGAGAAGGGACAACGTAGAACACGTCTCTGTCCTGGCACATTTTCGTGTGCCATACTTCCCTCCGGGTCTTCGGGCCTTGCGAAGCTCCGTGTACTGCGAGCGCTGCTACTCGCAGCTCAGAAGGACCGTGGAGCTAGCGGCGAATTCGGAGAGCTCTTCGCTGCACTGCGCCGCTCGCAAGCGGCTTCGTTCTTCGCCTTCTGCCGTCCGGCGACAGCTGAACTCCGGCGGTCAGTTGCAGCTCTGCCCAACAGCGTGTTCTCAGTTCTGCGGGCAAGCACGCCCTCTTGCCTTGGCCCCGAGAGCAAAGTCCCGAGCGAGCACTCGACTCAGTGCAATGCACCCGGAAGGACGCTCTCGCTCGTCTTTCAAGGAGCGATTCCTAACAGCACAAGCAGCAGAGGCACAAACTGCATGACGAGAAGGGACAACGTAGAACACGTCTCTGTCCTGGCACATTTTCGTGTGCCATACTTCCCTCCGGGTCTTCGGGCCTTGCGAAGCTCCGTGTACTGCGAGCGCTGCTACTCGCAGCTCAGAAGGACCGTGGAGCTAGCGGCGAATTCGGAGAGCTCTTCGCTGCACTGCGCCGCTCGCAAGCGGCTTCGTTCTTCGCCTTCTGCCGTCCGGCGAGAGCTGAACTCCGGCGGTCAGTTGCAGCTCTGCCCAACAGCGTGTTCTCAGTTCTGCGGGCAAGCACGCCCTCTTGCCTTGGCCCCGAGAGCAAAGTCCCGAGCGAGCACTCGACTCAGTGCAATGCACCCGGAAGGACGCTCTCGCTCGTCTTTCAAGGAGCGATTCCTAACAGCAGAAGCAGCAGAGGCACAAACTGCATGACGAGAAGGGACAACGTAGAACACGTCTCTGTCCTGGCACATTTTCGTGTGCGAAACTTCCCTCCGGGTCTTCGGGCCTTGCGAAGCTCCGTGTACTGCGAGCGCTGCTACTCGCAGCTGAGAAGGACCGTGGAGCTAGCGGCGAATTCGGAGAGCTCTTGGCTGCACTGCGCCGCTCGCAAGCGGCTTCGTTCTTCGCCTTCTGCCGTCCGGCGAGAGCTGAACTCCGGCGGTCAGTTGCAGCTCTGCCCAACAGCGTGTTCTCAGTTCTGCGGGCAAGCACGCCCTCTTGCCTTGGCCCCGAGAGCAAAGTCCCGAGCGAGCACTCGACTCAGTGCAATGCACCCGGAAGGACGCTCTCGCTCGTCTTTCAAGGAGCGATTCCTAACAGCACAAGCAGCAGAGGCACAAACTGCATGACGAGAAGGGACAACGTAGAACACGTCTCTGTCCTGGCACATTTTCGTGTGCCATACTTCCCTCCGGGTCTTCGGGCCTTGCGAAGCTCCGTGTACTGCGAGCGCTGCTACTCGCAGCTCAGAAGGACCGTGGAGCTAGCGGCGAATTCGGAGAGCTCTTCGCTGCACTGCGCCGCTCGCAAGCGGCTTCGTTCTTCGCCTTCTGCCGTCCGGCGACAGCTGAACTCCGGCGGTCAGTTGCAGCTCTGCCCAACAGCGTGTTCTCAGTTCTGCGGGCAAGCACGCCCTCTTGCCTTGGCCCCGGGAGCAAAGTCCCGAGCGAGCACTCGACTCAGTGCAATGCACCCGGAAGGACGCTCTCGCTCGTCTTTCAAGGAGCGATTCCTAACAGCACAAGCAGCAGAGGCACAAACTGCATGACGAGAAGGGACAACATAGAACACGTCTCTGTCCTGGCACATTTTCGTGTGCCATACTTCCCTCCGGGTCTTCGGGCCTTGCGAAGCTCCGTGTACTGCGAGCGCTGCTACTCGCAGCTCAGAAGGACCGTGGAGCTAGCGGCGAATTCGGAGAGCTCTTGGCTGCACTGCGCCGCTCGCAAGCGGCTTCGTTCTTCGCCTTCTGCCGTCCGGCGACAGCTGAACTCCGGCGGTCAGTTGCAGCTCTGCCCAACAGCGTGTTCTCAGTTCTGCGGGCAAGCACGCCCTCTTGCCTTGGCCCCGGGAGCAAAGTCCCGAGCGAGCACTCGACTCAGTGCAATGCACCCGGAAGGACGCTCTCGCTCGTCTTTCAAGGAGCGATTCCTAACAGCACAAGCAGCAGAGGCACAAACTGCATGACGAGAAGGGACAACGTAGAACACGTCTCTGTCCTGGCACATTTTCGTGTGCGATACTTCCCTCCGGGTCTTCGGGCCTTGCGAAGCTCCGTGTACTGCGAGCGCTGCTACTCGCAGCTCAGAAGGACCGTGGAGCTAGCGGCGAATTCGGAGAGCTCTTGGCTGCACTGCGCCGCTCGCAAGCGGCTTCGTTCTTCGCCTTCTGCCGTCCGGCGAGAGCTGAACTCCGGCGGTCAGTTGCAGCTCTGCCCAACAGCGTGTTCTCAGTTCTGCGGGCAAGCACGCCCTCTTGCCTTGGCCCCGAGAGCAAAGTCCCGAGCGAGCACTCGACTCAGTGCAATGCACCCGGAAGGACGCTCTCGCTCGTCTTTCAAGGAGCGATTCCTAACAGCACAAGCAGCAGAGGCACAAACTGCATGACGAGAAGGGACAACGTAGAACACGTCTCTGTCCTGGCACATTTTCGTGTGCCATACTTCCCTCCGGGTCTTCGGGCCTTGCGAAGCTCCGTGTACTGCGAGCGCTGCTACTCGCAGCTCAGAAGGACCGTGGAGCTAGCGGCGAATTCGGAGAGCTCTTCGCTGCACTGCGCCGCTCGCAAGCGGCTTCGTTCTTCGCCTTCTGCCGTCCGGCGAGAGCTGAACTCCGGCGGTCAGTTGCAGCTCTGCCCAACAGCGTGTTCTCAGTTCTGCGGGCAAGCACGCCCTCTTGCCTTGGCCCCGAGAGCAAAGTCCCGAGCGAGCACTCGACTCAGTGCAATGCACCCGGAAGGACGCTCTCGCTCGTCTTTCAAGGAGCGATTCCTAACAGCAGAAGCAGCAGAGGCACAAACTGCATGACGAGAAGGGACAACGTAGAACACGTCTCTGTCCTGGCACATTTTCGTGTGCGAAACTTCCCTCCGGGTCTTCGGGCCTTGCGAAGCTCCGTGTACTGCGAGCGCTGCTACTCGCAGCTGAGAAGGACCGTGGAGCTAGCGGCGAATTCGGAGAGCTCTTCGCTGCACTGCGCCGCTCGCAAGCGGCTTCGTTCTTCGCCTTCTGCCGTCCGGCGAGAGCTGAACTCCGGCGGTCAGTTGCAGCTCTGCCCAACAGCGTGTTCTCAGTTCTGCGGGCAAGCACGCCCTCTTGCCTTGGCCCCGAGAGCAAAGTCCCGAGCGAGCACTCGACTCAGTGCAATGCACCCGGAAGGACGCTCTCGCTCGTCTTTCAAGGAGCGATTCCTAACAGCACAAGCAGCAGAGGCACAAACTGCATGACGAGAAGGGACAACGTAGAACACGTCTCTGTCCTGGCACATTTTCGTGTGCCATACTTCCCTCCGGGTCTTCGGGCCTTGCGAAGCTCCGTGTACTGCGAGCGCTGCTACTCGCAGCTCAGAAGGACCGTGGAGCTAGCGGCGAATTCGGAGAGCTCTTGGCTGCACTGCGCCGCTCGCAAGCGGCTTCGTTCTTCGCCTTCTGCCGTCCGGCGAGAGCTGAACTCCGGCGGTCAGTTGCAGCTCTGCCCAACAGCGTGTTCTCAGTTCTGCGGGCAAGCACGCCCTCTTGCCTTGGCCCCGAGAGCAAAGTCCCGAGCGAGCACTCGACTCAGTGCAATGCACCCGGAAGGACGCTCTCGCTCGTCTTTCAAGGAGCGATTCCTAACAGCACAAGCAGCAGAGGCACAAACTGCATGACGAGAAGGGACAACGTAGAACACGTCTCTGTCCTGGCACATTTTCGTGTGCCATACTTCCCTCCGGGTCTTCGGGCCTTGCGAAGCTCCGTGTACTGCGAGCGCTGCTACTCGCAGCTCAGAAGGACCGTGGAGCTAGCGGCGAATTCGGAGAGCTCTTGGCTGCACTGCGCCGCTCGCAAGCGGCTTCGTTCTTCGCCTTCTGCCGTCCGGCGAGAGCTGAACTCCGGCGGTCAGTTGCAGCTCTGACCAACAGCGTGTTCTCAGTTCTGCGGGCAAGCACGCCCTCTTGCCTTGGCCCCGAGAGCAAAGTCCCGAGCGAGCACTCGACTCAGTGCAATGCACCCGGAAGGACGCTCTCGCTCGTCTTTCAAGGAGCGATTCCTAACAGCACAAGCAGCAGAGGCACAAACTGCATGACGAGAAGGGACAACGTAGAACACGTCTCTGTCCTGGCACATTTTCGTGTGCCATACTTCCCTCCGGGTCTTCGGGCCTTGCGAAGCTCCGTGTACTGCGAGCGCTGCTACTCGCAGCTCAGAAGGACCGTGGAGCTAGCGGCGAATTCGGAGAGCTCTTGGCTGCACTGCGCCGCTCGCAAGCGGCTTCGTTCTTCGCCTTCTGCCGTCCGGCGAGAGCTGAACTCCGGCGGTCAGTTGCAGCTCTGCCCAACAGCGTGTTCTCAGTTCTGCGGGCAAGCACGCCCTCTTGCCTTGGCCCCGAGAGCAAAGTCCCGAGCGAGCACTCGACTCAGTGCAATGCACCCGGAAGGACGCTCTCGCTCGTCTTTCAAGGAGCGATTCCTAACAGCACAAGCAGCAGAGGCACAAACTGCATGACGAGAAGGGACAACGTAGAACACGTCTCTGTCCTGGCACATTTTCGTGTGCCATACTTCCCTCCGGGTCTTCGGGCCTTGCGAAGCTCCGTGTACTGCGAGCGCTGCTACTCGCAGCTCAGAAGGACCGTGGAGCTAGCGGCGAATTCGGAGAGCTCTTGGCTGCACTGCGCCGCTCGCAAGTGGCTTCGTTCTTCGCCTTCTGCCGTCCGGCGACAGCTGAACTCCGGCGGTCAGTTGCAGCTCTGCCCAACAGCGTGTTCTCAGTTCTGCGGGCAAGCACGCCCTCTTGCCTTGGCCCCGAGAGCAAAGTCCCGAGCGAGCACTCGACTCAGTGCAATGCACCCGGAAGGACGCTCTCGCTCGTCTTTCAAGGAGCGATTCCTAACAGCACAAGCAGCAGAGGCACAAACTGCATGACGAGAAGGGACAACGTAGAACACGTCTCTGTCCTGGCACATTTTCGTGTGCCATACTTCCCTCCGGGTCTTCGGGCCTTGCGAAGCTCCGTGTACTGCGAGCGCTGCTACTCGCAGCTCAGAAGGACCGTGGAGCTAGCGGCGAATTCGGAGAGCTCTTGGCTGCACTGCGCCGCTCGCAAGCGGCTTCGTTCTTCGCCTTCTGCCGTCCGGCGACAGCTGAACTCCGGCGGTCAGTTGCAGCTCTGCCCAACAGCGTGTTCTCAGTTCTGCGGGCAAGCACGCCCTCTTGCCTTGGCCCCGAGAGCAAAGTCCCGAGCGAGCACTCGACTCAGTGCAATGCACCCGGAAGGACGCTCTCGCTCGTCTTTCAAGGAGCGATTCCTAACAGCAGAAGCAGCAGAGGCACAAACTGCATGACGAGAAGGGACAACGTAGAACACGTCTCTGTCCTGGCACATTTTCGTGTGCCATACTTCCCTCCGGGTCTTCGGGCCTTGCGAAGCTCCGTGTACTGCGAGCGCTGCTACTCGCAGCTGAGAAGGACCGTGGAGCTAGCGGCGAATTCGGAGAGCTCTTCGCTGCACTGCGCCGCTCGCAAGCGGCTTCGTTCTTCGCCTTCTGCCGTCCGGCGAGAGCTGAACTCCGGCGGTCAGTTGCAGCTCTGCCCAACAGCGTGTTCTCAGTTCTGCGGGCAAGCACGCCCTCTTGCCTTGGCCCCGAGAGCAAAGTCCCGAGCGAGCACTCGACTCAGTGCAATGCACCCGGAAGGACGCTCTCGCTCGTCTTTCAAGGAGCGATTCCTAACAGCACAAGCAGCAGAGGCACAAACTGCATGACGAGAAGGGACAACGTAGAACACGTCTCTGTCCTGGCACATTTTCGTGTGCCATACTTCCCTCCTGGTCTTCGGGCCTTGCGAAGCTCCGTGTACTGCGAGCGCTGCTACTCGCAGCTCAGAAGGACCGTGGAGCTAGCGGCGAATTCGGAGAGCTCTTGGCTGCACTGCGCCGCTCGCAAGCGGCTTCGTTCTTCGCCTTCTGCCGTCCGGCGAGAGCTGAACTCCGGCGGTCAGTTGCAGCTCTGCCCAACAGCGTGTTCTCAGTTCTGCGGGCAAGCACGCCCTCTTGCCTTGGCCCCGAGAGCAAAGTCCCGAGCGAGCACTCGACTCAGTGCAATGCACCCGGAAGGACGCTCTCGCTCGTCTTTCAAGGAGCGATTCCTAACAGCACAAGCAGCAGAGGCACAAACTGCATGACGAGAAGGGACAACGTAGAACACGTCTCTGTCCTGGCACATTTTCGTGTGCCATACTTCCCTCCGGGTCTTCGGGCCTTGCGAAGCTCCGTGTACTGCGAGCGCTGCTACTCGCAGCTGAGAAGGACCGTGGAGCTAGCGGCGAATTCGGAGAGCTCTTGGCTGCACTGCGCCGCTCGCAAGCGGCTTCGTTCTTCGCCTTCTGCCGTCCGGCGAGAGCTGAACTCCGGCGGTCAGTTGCAGCTCTGCCCAACAGCGTGTTCTCAGTTCTGCGGGCAAGCACGCCCTCTTGCCTTGGCCCCGAGAGCAAAGTCCCGAGCGAGCACTCGACTCAGTGCAATGCACCCGGAAGGACGCTCTCGCTCGTCTTTCAAGGAGCGATTCCTAACAGCAGAAGCAGCAGAGGCACAAACTGCATGACGAGAAGGGACAACGTAGAACACGTCTCTGTCCTGGCACATTTTCGTGTGCCATACTTCCCTCCGGGTCTTCGGGCCTTGCGAAGCTCCGTGTACTGCGAGCGCTGCTACTCGCAGCTGAGAAGGACCGTGGAGCTAGCGGCGAATTCGGAGAGCTCTTGGCTGCACTGCGCCGCTCGCAAGCGGCTTCGTTCTTCGCCTTCTGCCGTCCGGCGAGAGCTGAACTCCGGCGGTCAGTTGCAGCTCTGCCCAACAGCGTGTTCTCAGTTCTGCGGGCAAGCACGCCCTCTTGCCTTGGCCCCGAGAGCAAAGTCCCGAGCGAGCACTCGACTCAGTGCAATGCACCCGGAAGGACGCTCTCGCTCGTCTTTCAAGGAGCGATTCCTAACAGCACAAGCAGCAGAGGCACAAACTGCATGACGAGAAGGGACAACGTTGAACACGTCTCTGTCCTGGCACATTTTCGTGTGCCATACTTCCCTCCGGGTCTTCGGGCCTTGCGAAGCTCCGTGTACTGCGAGCGCTGCTACTCGCAGCTCAGAAGGACCGTGGAGCTAGCGGCGAATTCGGAGAGCTCTTCGCTGCACTGCGCCGCTCGCAAGCGGCTTCGTTCTTCGCCTTCTGCCGTCCGGCGACAGCTGAACTCCGGCGGTCAGTTGCAGCTCTGCCCAACAGCGTGTTCTCAGTTCTGCGGGCAAGCACGCCCTCTTGCCTTGGCCCCGAGAGCAAAGTCCCGAGCGAGCACTCGACTCAGTGCAATGCACCCGGAAGGACGCTCTCGCTCGTCTTTCAAGGAGCGATTCCTAACAGCACAAGCAGCAGAGGCACAAACTGCATGACGAGAAGGGACAACGTAGAACACGTCTCTGTCCTGGCACATTTTCGTGTGCCATACTTCCCTCCGGGTCTTCGGGCCTTGCGAAGCTCCGTGTACTGCGAGCGCTGCTACTCGCAGCTCAGAAGGACCGTGGAGCTAGCGGCGAATTCGGAGAGCTCTTGGCTGCACTGCGCCGCTCGCAAGCGGCTTCGTTCTTCGCCTTCTGCCGTCCGGCGACAGCTGAACTCCGGCGGTCAGTTGCAGCTCTGCCCAACAGCGTGTTCTCAGTTCTGCGGGCAAGCACGCCCTCTTGCCTTGGCCCCGAGAGCAAAGTCCCGAGCGAGCACTCGACTCAGTGCAATGCACCCGGAAGGACGCTCTCGCTCGTCTTTCAAGGAGCGATTCCTAACAGCACAAGCAGCAGAGGCACAAACTGCATGACGAGAAGGGACAACGTAGAACACGTCTCTGTCCTGGCACATTTTCGTGTGCGATACTTCCCTCCGGGTCTTCGGGCCTTGCGAAGCTCCGTGTACTGCGAGCGCTGCTACTCGCAGCTGAGAAGGACCGTGGAGCTAGCGGCGAATTCGGAGAGCTCTTCGCTGCACTGCGCCGCTCGCAAGCGGCTTCGTTCTACGCCTTCTGCCGTCCGGCGACAGCTGAACTCCGGCGGTCAGTTGCAGCTCTGCCCAACAGCGTGTTCTCAGTTCTGCGGGCAAGCACGCCCTCTTGCCTTGGCCCCGAGAGCAAAGTCCCGAGCGAGCACTCGACTCAGTGCAATGCACCCGGAAGGACGCTCTCGCTCGTCTTTCAAGGAGCGATTCCTAACAGCAGAAGCAGCAGAGGCACAAACTGCATGACGAGAAGGGACAACGTAGAACACGTCTCTGTCCTGGCACATTTTCGTGTGCGATACTTCCCTCCGGGTCTTCGGGCCTTGCGAAGCTCCGTGTACTGCGAGCGCTGCTACTCGCAGCTCAGAAGGACCGTGGAGCTAGCGGCGAATTCGGAGAGCTCTTCGCTGCACTGCGCCGCTCGCAAGCGGCTTCGTTCTACGCCTTCTGCCGTCCGGCGACAGCTGAACTCCGGCGGTCAGTTGCAGCTCTGCCCAACAGCGTGTTCTCAGTTCTGCGGGCAAGCACGCCCTCTTGCCTTGGCCCCGAGAGCAAAGTCCCGAGCGAGCACTCGACTCAGTGCAATGCACCCGGAAGGACGCTCTCGCTCGTCTTTCAAGGAGCGATTCCTAACAGCACAAGCAGCAGAGGCACAAACTGCATGACGAGAAGGGACAACGTAGAACACGTCTCTGTCCTGGCACATTTTCGTGTGCCATACTTCCCTCCGGGTCTTCGGGCCTTGCGAAGCTCCGTGTACTGCGAGCGCTGCTACTCGCAGCTCAGAAGGACCGTGGAGCTAGCGGCGAATTCGGAGAGCTCTTCGCTGCACTGCGCCGCTCGCAAGCGGCTTCGTTCTTCGCCTTCTGCCGTCCGGCGAGAGCTGAACTCCGGCGGTCAGTTGCAGCTCTGCCCAACAGCGTGTTCTCAGTTCTGCGGGCAAGCACGCCCTCTTGCCTTGGCCCCGAGAGCAAAGTCCCGAGCGAGCACTCGACTCAGTGCAATGCACCCGGAAGGACGCTCTCGCTCGTCTTTCAAGGAGCGATTCCTAACAGCAGAAGCAGCAGAGGCACAAACTGCATGACGAGAAGGGACAACGTAGAACACGTCTCTGTCCTGGCACATTTTCGTGTGCGATACTTCCCTCCGGGTCTTCGGGCCTTGCGAAGCTCCGTGTACTGCGAGCGCTGCTACTCGCAGCTGAGAAGGACCGTGGAGCTAGCGGCGAATTCGGAGAGCTCTTCGCTGCACTGCGCCGCTCGCAAGCGGCTTCGTTCTACGCCTTCTGCCGTCCGGCGACAGCTGAACTCCGGCGGTCAGTTGCAGCTCTGCCCAACAGCGTGTTCTCAGTTCTGCGGGCAAGCACGCCCTCTTGCCTTGGCCCCGAGAGCAAAGTCCCGAGCGAGCACTCGACTCAGTGCAATGCACCCGGAAGGACGCTCTCGCTCGTCTTTCAAGGAGCGATTCCTAACAGCAGAAGCAGCAGAGGCACAAACTGCATGACGAGAAGGGACAACGTAGAACACGTCTCTGTCCTGGCACATTTTCGTGTGCGATACTTCCCTCCGGGTCTTCGGGCCTTGCGAAGCTCCGTGTACTGCGAGCGCTGCTACTCGCAGCTGAGAAGGACCGTGGAGCTAGCGGCGAATTCGGAGAGCTCTTCGCTGCACTGCGCCGCTCGCAAGCGGCTTCGTTCTACGCCTTCTGCCGTCCGGCGACAGCTGAACTCCGGCGGTCAGTTGCAGCTCTGCCCAACAGCGTGTTCTCAGTTCTGCGGGCAAGCACGCCCTCTTGCCTTGGCCCCGAGAGCAAAGTCCCGAGCGAGCACTCGACTCAGTGCAATGCACCCGGAAGGACGCTCTCGCTCGTCTTTCAAGGAGCGATTCCTAACAGCAGAAGCAGCAGAGGCACAAACTGCATGACGAGAAGGGACAACGTAGAACACGTCTCTGTCCTGGCACATTTTCGTGTGCGATACTTCCCTCCGGGTCTTCGGGCCTTGCGAAGCTCCGTGTACTGCGAGCGCTGCTACTCGCAGCTGAGAAGGACCGTGGAGCTAGCGGCGAATTCGGAGAGCTCTTCGCTGCACTGCGCCGCTCGCAAGCGGCTTCGTTCTTCGCCTTCTGCCGTCCGGCGAGAGCTGAACTCCGGCGGTCAGTTGCAGCTCTGCCCAACAGCGTGTTCTCAGTTCTGCGGGCAAGCACGCCCTCTTGCCTTGGCCCCGAGAGCAAAGTCCCGAGCGAGCACTCGACTCAGTGCAATGCACCCGGAAGGACGCTCTCGCTCGTCTTTCAAGGAGCGATTCCTAACAGCACAAGCAGCAGAGGCACAAACTGCATGACGAGAAGGGACAACGTAGAACACGTCTCTGTCCTGGCACATTTTCGTGTGCCATACTTCCCTCCGGGTCTTCGGGCCTTGCGAAGCTCCGTGTACTGCGAGCGCTGCTACTCGCAGCTGAGAAGGACCGTGGAGCTAGCGGCGAATTCGGAGAGCTCTTCGCTGCACTGCGCCGCTCGCAAGCGGCTTCGTTCTTCGCCTTCTGCCGTCCGGCGAGAGCTGAACTCCGGCGGTCAGTTGCAGCTCTGCCCAACAGCGTGTTCTCAGTTCTGCGGGCAAGCACGCCCTCTTGCCTTGGCCCCGAGAGCAAAGTCCCGAGCGAGCACTCGACTCAGTGCAATGCACCCGGAAGGACGCTCTCGCTCGTCTTTCAAGGAGCGATTCCTAACAGCACAAGCAGCAGAGGCACAAACTGCATGACGAGAAGGGACAACGTAGAACACGTCTCTGTCCTGGCACATTTTCGTGTGCCATACTTCCCTCCGGGTCTTCGGGCCTTGCGAAGCTCCGTGTACTGCGAGCGCTGCTACTCGCAGCTCAGAAGGACCGTGGAGCTAGCGGCGAATTCGGAGAGCTCTTCGCTGCACTGCGCCGCTCGCAAGCGGCTTCGTTCTTCGCCTTCTGCCGTCCGGCGACAGCTGAACTCCGGCGGTCAGTTGCAGCTCTGCCCAACAGCGTGTTCTCAGTTCTGCGGGCAAGCACGCCCTCTTGCCTTGGCCCCGAGAGCAAAGTCCCGAGCGAGCACTCGACTCAGTGCAATGCACCCGGAAGGACGCTCTCGCTCGTCTTTCAAGGAGCGATTCCTAACAGCACAAGCAGCAGAGGCACAAACTGCATGACGAGAAGGGACAACGTAGAACACGTCTCTGTCCTGGCACATTTTCGTGTGCCATACTTCCCTCCGGGTCTTCGGGCCTTGCGAAGCTCCGTGTACTGCGAGCGCTGCTACTCGCAGCTGAGAAGGACCGTGGAGCTAGCGGCGAATTCGGAGAGCTCTTCGCTGCACTGCGCCGCTCGCAAGCGGCTTCGTTCTTCGCCTTCTGCCGTCCGGCGAGAGCTGAACTCCGGCGGTCAGTTGCAGCTCTGCCCAACAGCGTGTTCTCAGTTCTGCGGGCAAGCACGCCCTCTTGCCTTGGCCCCGGGAGCAAAGTCCCGAGCGAGCACTCGACTCAGTGCAATGCACCCGGAAGGACGCTCTCGCTCGTCTTTCAAGGAGCGATTCCTAACAGCAGAAGCAGCAGAGGCACAAACTGCATGACGAGAAGGGACAACGTAGAACACGTCTCTGTCCTGGCACATTTTCGTGTGCCATACTTCCCTCCGGGTCTTCGGGCCTTGCGAAGCTCCGTGTACTGCGAGCGCTGCTACTCGCAGCTGAGAAGGACCGTGGAGCTAGCGGCGAATTCGGAGAGCTCTTCGCTGCACTGCGCCGCTCGCAAGCGGCTTCGTTCTTCGCCTTCTGCCGTCCGGCGAGAGCTGAACTCCGGCGGTCAGTTGCAGCTCTGCCCAACAGCGTGTTCTCAGTTCTGCGGGCAAGCACGCCCTCTTGCCTTGGCCCCGAGAGCAAAGTCCCGAGCGAGCACTCGACTCAGTGCAATGCACCCGGAAGGACGCTCTCGCTCGTCTTTCAAGGAGCGATTCCTAACAGCACAAGCAGCAGAGGCACAAACTGCATGACGAGAAGGGACAACGTAGAACACGTCTCTGTCCTGGCACATTTTCGTGTGCCATACTTCCCTCCGGGTCTTCGGGCCTTGCGAAGCTCCGTGTACTGCGAGCGCTGCTACTCGCAGCTGAGAAGGACCGTGGAGCTAGCGGCGAATTCGGAGAGCTCTTCGCTGCACTGCGCCGCTCGCAAGCGGCTTCGTTCTTCGCCTTCTGCCGTCCGGCGAGAGCTGAACTCCGGCGGTCAGTTGCAGCTCTGCCCAACAGCGTGTTCTCAGTTCTGCGGGCAAGCACGCCCTCTTGCCTTGGCCCCGAGAGCAAAGTCCCGAGCGAGCACTCGACTCAGTGCAATGCACCCGGAAGGACGCTCTCGCTCGTCTTTCAAGGAGCGATTCCTAACAGCAGAAGCAGCAGAGGCACAAACTGCATGACGAGAAGGGACAACGTAGAACACGTCTCTGTCCTGGCACATTTTCGTGTGCCATACTTCCCTCCGGGTCTTCGGGCCTTGCGAAGCTCCGTGTACTGCGAGCGCTGCTACTCGCAGCTGAGAAGGACCGTGGAGCTAGCGGCGAATTCGGAGAGCTCTTCGCTGCACTGCGCCGCTCGCAAGCGGCTTCGTTCTTCGCCTTCTGCCGTCCGGCGAGAGCTGAACTCCGGCGGTCAGTTGCAGCTCTGCCCAACAGCGTGTTCTCAGTTCTGCGGGCAAGCACGCCCTCTTGCCTTGGCCCCGGGAGCAAAGTCCCGAGCGAGCACTCGACTCAGTGCAATGCACCCGGAAGGACGCTCTCGCTCGTCTTTCAAGGAGCGATTCCTAACAGCACAAGCAGCAGAGGCACAAACTGCATGACGAGAAGGGACAACGTAGAACACGTCTCTGTCCTGGCACATTTTCGTGTGCCATACTTCCCTCCGGGTCTTCGGGCCTTGCGAAGCTCCGTGTACTGCGAGCGCTGCTACTCGCAGCTCAGAAGGACCGTGGAGCTAGCGGCGAATTCGGAGAGCTCTTGGCTGCACTGCGCCGCTCGCAAGCGGCTTCGTTCTTCGCCTTCTGCCGTCCGGCGAGAGCTGAACTCCGGCGGTCAGTTGCAGCTCTGCCCAACAGCGTGTTCTCAGTTCTGCGGGCAAGCACGCCCTCTTGCCTTGGCCCCGGGAGCAAAGTCCCGAGCGAGCACTCGACTCAGTGCAATGCACCCGGAAGGACGCTCTCGCTCGTCTTTCAAGGAGCGATTCCTAACAGCACAAGCAGCAGAGGCACAAACTGCATGACGAGAAGGGACAACGTAGAACACGTCTCTGTCCTGGCACATTTTCGTGTGCGATACTTCCCTCCGGGTCTTCGGGCCTTGCGAAGCTCCGTGTACTGCGAGCGCTGCTACTCGCAGCTCAGAAGGACCGTGGAGCTAGCGGCGAATTCGGAGAGCTCTTCGCTGCACTGCGCCGCTCGCAAGCGGCTTCGTTCTTCGCCTTCTGCCGTCCGGCGAGAGCTGAACTCCGGCGGTCAGTTGCAGCTCTGCCCAACAGCGTGTTCTCAGTTCTGCGGGCAAGCACGCCCTCTTGCCTTGGCCCCGAGAGCAAAGTCCCGAGCGAGCACTCGACTCAGTGCAATGCACCCGGAAGGACGCTCTCGCTCGTCTTTCAAGGAGCGATTCCTAACAGCACAAGCAGCAGAGGCACAAACTGCATGACGAGAAGGGACAACGTAGAACACGTCTCTGTCCTGGCACATTTTCGTGTGCCATACTTCCCTCCGGGTCTTCGGGCCTTGCGAAGCTCCGTGTACTGCGAGCGCTGCTACTCGCAGCTCAGAAGGACCGTGGAGCTAGCGGCGAATTCGGAGAGCTCTTCGCTGCACTGCGCCGCTCGCAAGCGGCTTCGTTCTTCGCCTTCTGCCGTCCGGCGAGAGCTGAACTCCGGCGGTCAGTTGCAGCTCTGCCCAACAGCGTGTTCTCAGTTCTGCGGGCAAGCACGCCCTCTTGCCTTGGCCCCGAGAGCAAAGTCCCGAGCGAGCACTCGACTCAGTGCAATGCACCCGGAAGGACGCTCTCGCTCGTCTTTCAAGGAGCGATTCCTAACAGCAGAAGCAGCAGAGGCACAAACTGCATGACGAGAAGGGACAACGTAGAACACGTCTCTGTCCTGGCACATTTTCGTGTGCCATACTTCCCTCCGGGTCTTCGGGCCTTGCGAAGCTCCGTGTACTGCGAGCGCTGCTACTCGCAGCTCAGAAGGACCGTGGAGCTAGCGGCGAATTCGGAGAGCTCTTCGCTGCACTGCGCCGCTCGCAAGCGGCTTCGTTCTTCGCCTTCTGCCGTCCGGCGAGAGCTGAACTCCGGCGGTCAGTTGCAGCTCTGCCCAACAGCGTGTTCTCAGTTCTGCGGGCAAGCACGCCCTCTTGCCTTGGCCCCGAGAGCAAAGTCCCGAGCGAGCACTCGACTCAGTGCAATGCACCCGGAAGGACGCTCTCGCTCGTCTTTCAAGGAGCGATTCCTAACAGCACAAGCAGCAGAGGCACAAACTGCATGACGAGAAGGGACAACGTAGAACACGTCTCTGTCCTGGCACATTTTCGTGTGCCATACTTCCCTCCGGGTCTTCGGGCCTTGCGAAGCTCCGTGTACTGCGAGCGCTGCTACTCGCAGCTCAGAAGGACCGTGGAGCTAGCGGCGAATTCGGAGAGCTCTTCGCTGCACTGCGCCGCTCGCAAGCGGCTTCGTTCTTCGCCTTCTGCCGTCCGGCGAGAGCTGAACTCCGGCGGTCAGTTGCAGCTCTGCCCAACAGCGTGTTCTCAGTTCTGCGGGCAAGCACGCCCTCTTGCCTTGGCCCCGGGAGCAAAGTCCCGAGCGAGCACTCGACTCAGTGCAATGCACCCGGAAGGACGCTCTCGCTCGTCTTTCAAGGAGCGATTCCTAACAGCAGAAGCAGCAGAGGCACAAACTGCATGACGAGAAGGGACAACGTAGAACACGTCTCTGTCCTGGCACATTTTCGTGTGCCATACTTCCCTCCGGGTCTTCGGGCCTTGCGAAGCTCCGTGTACTGCGAGCGCTGCTACTCGCAGCTCAGAAGGACCGTGGAGCTAGCGGCGAATTCGGAGAGCTCTTGGCTGCACTGCGCCGCTCGCAAGCGGCTTCGTTCTTCGCCTTCTGCCGTCCGGCGACAGCTGAACTCCGGCGGTCAGTTGCAGCTCTGCCCAACAGCGTGTTCTCAGTTCTGCGGGCAAGCACGCCCTCTTGCCTTGGCCCCGAGAGCAAAGTCCCGAGCGAGCACTCGACTCAGTGCAATGCACCCGGAAGGACGCTCTCGCTCGTCTTTCAAGGAGCGATTCCTAACAGCAGAAGCAGCAGAGGCACAAACTGCATGACGAGAAGGGACAACGTAGAACACGTCTCTGTCCTGGCACATTTTCGTGTGCCATACTTCCCTCCGGGTCTTCGGGCCTTGCGAAGCTCCGTGTACTGCGAGCGCTGCTACTCGCAGCTGAGAAGGACCGTGGAGCTAGCGGCGAATTCGGAGAGCTCTTCGCTGCACTGCGCCGCTCGCAAGCGGCTTCGTTCTTCGCCTTCTGCCGTCCGGCGAGAGCTGAACTCCGGCGGTCAGTTGCAGCTCTGCCCAACAGCGTGTTCTCAGTTCTGCGGGCAAGCACGCCCTCTTGCCTTGGCCCCGAGAGCAAAGTCCCGAGCGAGCACTCGACTCAGTGCAATGCACCCGGAAGGACGCTCTCGCTCGTCTTTCAAGGAGCGATTCCTAACAGCAGAAGCAGCAGAGGCACAAACTGCATGACGAGAAGGGACAACGTAGAACACGTCTCTGTCCTGGCACATTTTCGTGTGCCATACTTCCCTCCGGGTCTTCGGGCCTTGCGAAGCTCCGTGTACTGCGAGCGCTGCTACTCGCAGCTCAGAAGGACCGTGGAGCTAGCGGCGAATTCGGAGAGCTCTTCGCTGCACTGCGCCGCTCGCAAGCGGCTTCGTTCTTCGCCTTCTGCCGTCCGGCGA
The DNA here is from genome assembly GCF_052056855.1 of Sturnus vulgaris. Lineage (NCBI taxonomy): Eukaryota > Metazoa > Chordata > Aves > Passeriformes > Sturnidae > Sturnus > Sturnus vulgaris. The sequence continues at coordinate 37,494 of NW_028276111.1, forward strand.
GAGCTGAACTCCGGCGGTCAGTTGCAGCTCTGCCCAACAGCGTGTTCTCAGTTCTGCGGGCAAGCACGCCCTCTTGCCTTGGCCCCGAGAGCAAAGTCCCGAGCGAGCACTCGACTCAGTGCAATGCACCCGGAAGGACGCTCTCGCTCGTCTTTCAAGGAGCGATTCCTAACAGCACAAGCAGCAGAGGCACAAACTGCATGACGAGAAGGGACAACGTAGAACACGTCTCTGTCCTGGCACATTTTCGTGTGCGATACTTCCCTCCGGGTCTTCGGGCCTTGCGAAGCTCCGTGTACTGCGAGCGCTGCTACTCGCAGCTCAGAAGGACCGTGGAGCTAGCGGCGAATTCGGAGAGCTCTTGGCTGCACTGCGCCGCTCGCAAGCGGCTTCGTTCTTCGCCTTCTGCCGTCCGGCGAGAGCTGAACTCCGGCGGTCAGTTGCAGCTCTGCCCAACAGCGTGTTCTCAGTTCTGCGGGCAAGCACGCCCTCTTGCCTTGGCCCCGAGAGCAAAGTCCCGAGCGAGCACTCGACTCAGTGCAATGCACCCGGAAGGACGCTCTCGCTCGTCTTTCAAGGAGCGATTCCTAACAGCACAAGCAGCAGAGGCACAAACTGCATGACGAGAAGGGACAACGTAGAACACGTCTCTGTCCTGGCACATTTTCGTGTGCCATACTTCCCTCCGGGTCTTCGGGCCTTGCGAAGCTCCGTGTACTGCGAGCGCTGCTACTCGCAGCTCAGAAGGACCGTGGAGCTAGCGGCGAATTCGGAGAGCTCTTGGCTGCACTGCGCCGCTCGCAAGCGGCTTCGTTCTTCGCCTTCTGCCGTCCGGCGACAGCTGAACTCCGGCGGTCAGTTGCAGCTCTGCCCAACAGCGTGTTCTCAGTTCTGCGGGCAAGCACGCCCTCTTGCCTTGGCCCCGAGAGCAAAGTCCCGAGCGAGCACTCGACTCAGTGCAATGCACCCGGAAGGACGCTCTCGCTCGTCTTTCAAGGAGCGATTCCTAACAGCACAAGCAGCAGAGGCACAAACTGCATGACGAGAAGGGACAACGTAGAACACGTCTCTGTCCTGGCACATTTTCGTGTGCCATACTTCCCTCCGGGTCTTCGGGCCTTGCGAAGCTCCGTGTACTGCGAGCGCTGCTACTCGCAGCTCAGAAGGACCGTGGAGCTAGCGGCGAATTCGGAGAGCTCTTCGCTGCACTGCGCCGCTCGCAAGCGGCTTCGTTCTTCGCCTTCTGCCGTCCGGCGAGAGCTGAACTCCGGCGGTCAGTTGCAGCTCTGCCCAACAGCGTGTTCTCAGTTCTGCGGGCAAGCACGCCCTCTTGCCTTGGCCCCGAGAGCAAAGTCCCGAGCGAGCACTCGACTCAGTGCAATGCACCCGGAAGGACGCTCTCGCTCGTCTTTCAAGGAGCGATTCCTAACAGCAGAAGCAGCAGAGGCACAAACTGCATGACGAGAAGGGACAACGTAGAACACGTCTCTGTCCTGGCACATTTTCGTGTGCCATACTTCCCTCCGGGTCTTCGGGCCTTGCGAAGCTCCGTGTACTGCGAGCGCTGCTACTCGCAGCTCAGAAGGACCGTGGAGCTAGCGGCGAATTCGGAGAGCTCTTCGCTGCACTGCGCCGCTCGCAAGCGGCTTCGTTCTTCGCCTTCTGCCGTCCGGCGAGAGCTGAACTCCGGCGGTCAGTTGCAGCTCTGCCCAACAGCGTGTTCTCAGTTCTGCGGGCAAGCACGCCCTCTTGCCTTGGCCCCGAGAGCAAAGTCCCGAGCGAGCACTCGACTCAGTGCAATGCACCCGGAAGGACGCTCTCGCTCGTCTTTCAAGGAGCGATTCCTAACAGCACAAGCAGCAGAGGCACAAACTGCATGACGAGAAGGGACAACGTAGAACACGTCTCTGTCCTGGCACATTTTCGTGTGCCATACTTCCCTCCGGGTCTTCGGGCCTTGCGAAGCTCCGTGTACTGCGAGCGCTGCTACTCGCAGCTCAGAAGGACCGTGGAGCTAGCGGCGAATTCGGAGAGCTCTTCGCTGCACTGCGCCGCTCGCAAGCGGCTTCGTTCTTCGCCTTCTGCCGTCCGGCGAGAGCTGAACTCCGGCGGTCAGTTGCAGCTCTGCCCAACAGCGTGTTCTCAGTTCTGCGGGCAAGCACGCCCTCTTGCCTTGGCCCCGGGAGCAAAGTCCCGAGCGAGCACTCGACTCAGTGCAATGCACCCGGAAGGACGCTCTCGCTCGTCTTTCAAGGAGCGATTCCTAACAGCAGAAGCAGCAGAGGCACAAACTGCATGACGAGAAGGGACAACGTAGAACACGTCTCTGTCCTGGCACATTTTCGTGTGCCATACTTCCCTCCGGGTCTTCGGGCCTTGCGAAGCTCCGTGTACTGCGAGCGCTGCTACTCGCAGCTCAGAAGGACCGTGGAGCTAGCGGCGAATTCGGAGAGCTCTTGGCTGCACTGCGCCGCTCGCAAGCGGCTTCGTTCTTCGCCTTCTGCCGTCCGGCGACAGCTGAACTCCGGCGGTCAGTTGCAGCTCTGCCCAACAGCGTGTTCTCAGTTCTGCGGGCAAGCACGCCCTCTTGCCTTGGCCCCGAGAGCAAAGTCCCGAGCGAGCACTCGACTCAGTGCAATGCACCCGGAAGGACGCTCTCGCTCGTCTTTCAAGGAGCGATTCCTAACAGCAGAAGCAGCAGAGGCACAAACTGCATGACGAGAAGGGACAACGTAGAACACGTCTCTGTCCTGGCACATTTTCGTGTGCCATACTTCCCTCCGGGTCTTCGGGCCTTGCGAAGCTCCGTGTACTGCGAGCGCTGCTACTCGCAGCTGAGAAGGACCGTGGAGCTAGCGGCGAATTCGGAGAGCTCTTCGCTGCACTGCGCCGCTCGCAAGCGGCTTCGTTCTTCGCCTTCTGCCGTCCGGCGAGAGCTGAACTCCGGCGGTCAGTTGCAGCTCTGCCCAACAGCGTGTTCTCAGTTCTGCGGGCAAGCACGCCCTCTTGCCTTGGCCCCGAGAGCAAAGTCCCGAGCGAGCACTCGACTCAGTGCAATGCACCCGGAAGGACGCTCTCGCTCGTCTTTCAAGGAGCGATTCCTAACAGCAGAAGCAGCAGAGGCACAAACTGCATGACGAGAAGGGACAACGTAGAACACGTCTCTGTCCTGGCACATTTTCGTGTGCCATACTTCCCTCCGGGTCTTCGGGCCTTGCGAAGCTCCGTGTACTGCGAGCGCTGCTACTCGCAGCTCAGAAGGACCGTGGAGCTAGCGGCGAATTCGGAGAGCTCTTCGCTGCACTGCGCCGCTCGCAAGCGGCTTCGTTCTTCGCCTTCTGCCGTCCGGCGAGAGCTGAACTCCGGCGGTCAGTTGCAGCTCTGCCCAACAGCGTGTTCTCAGTTCTGCGGGCAAGCACGCCCTCTTGCCTTGGCCCCGAGAGCAAAGTCCCGAGCGAGCACTCGACTCAGTGCAATGCACCCGGAAGGACGCTCTCGCTCGTCTTTCAAGGAGCGATTCCTAACAGCACAAGCAGCAGAGGCACAAACTGCATGACGAGAAGGGACAACGTAGAACACGTCTCTGTCCTGGCACATTTTCGTGTGCGATACTTCCCTCCGGGTCTTCGGGCCTTGCGAAGCTCCGTGTACTGCGAGCGCTGCTACTCGCAGCTCAGAAGGACCGTGGAGCTAGCGGCGAATTCGGAGAGCTCTTGGCTGCACTGCGCCGCTCGCAAGCGGCTTCGTTCTTCGCCTTCTGCCGTCCGGCGACAGCTGAACTCCGGCGGTCAGTTGCAGCTCTGCCCAACAGCGTGTTCTCAGTTCTGCGGGCAAGCACGCCCTCTTGCCTTGGCCCCGAGAGCAAAGTCCCGAGCGAGCACTCGACTCAGTGCAATGCACCCGGAAGGACGCTCTCGCTCGTCTTTCAAGGAGCGATTCCTAACAGCACAAGCAGCAGAGGCACAAACTGCATGACGAGAAGGGACAACGTAGAACACGTCTCTGTCCTGGCACATTTTCGTGTGCCATACTTCCCTCCGGGTCTTCGGGCCTTGCGAAGCTCCGTGTACTGCGAGCGCTGCTACTCGCAGCTCAGAAGGACCGTGGAGCTAGCGGCGAATTCGGAGAGCTCTTGGCTGCACTGCGCCGCTCGCAAGCGGCTTCGTTCTTCGCCTTCTGCCGTCCGGCGAGAGCTGAACTCCGGCGGTCAGTTGCAGCTCTGCCCAACAGCGTGTTCTCAGTTCTGCGGGCAAGCACGCCCTCTTGCCTTGGCCCCGAGAGCAAAGTCCCGAGCGAGCACTCGACTCAGTGCAATGCACCCGGAAGGACGCTCTCGCTCGTCTTTCAAGGAGCGATTCCTAACAGCACAAGCAGCAGAGGCACAAACTGCATGACGAGAAGGGACAACGTAGAACACGTCTCTGTCCTGGCACATTTTCGTGTGCCATACTTCCCTCCGGGTCTTCGGGCCTTGCGAAGCTCCGTGTACTGCGAGCGCTGCTACTCGCAGCTGAGAAGGACCGTGGAGCTAGCGGCGAATTCGGAGAGCTCTTCGCTGCACTGCGCCGCTCGCAAGCGGCTTCGTTCTTCGCCTTCTGCCGTCCGGCGAGAGCTGAACTCCGGCGGTCAGTTGCAGCTCTGCCCAACAGCGTGTTCTCAGTTCTGCGGGCAAGCACGCCCTCTTGCCTTGGCCCCGAGAGCAAAGTCCCGAGCGAGCACTCGACTCAGTGCAATGCACCCGGAAGGACGCTCTCGCTCGTCTTTCAAGGAGCGATTCCTAACAGCAGAAGCAGCAGAGGCACAAACTGCATGACGAGAAGGGACAACGTAGAACACGTCTCTGTCCTGGCACATTTTCGTGTGCCATACTTCCCTCCGGGTCTTCGGGCCTTGCGAAGCTCCGTGTACTGCGAGCGCTGCTACTCGCAGCTCAGAAGGACCGTGGAGCTAGCGGCGAATTCGGAGAGCTCTTGGCTGCACTGCGCCGCTCGCAAGCGGCTTCGTTCTTCGCCTTCTGCCGTCCGGCGACAGCTGAACTCCGGCGGTCAGTTGCAGCTCTGCCCAACAGCGTGTTCTCAGTTCTGCGGGCAAGCACGCCCTCTTGCCTTGGCCCCGAGAGCAAAGTCCCGAGCGAGCACTCGACTCAGTGCAATGCACCCGGAAGGACGCTCTCGCTCGTCTTTCAAGGAGCGATTCCTAACAGCACAAGCAGCAGAGGCACAAACTGCATGACGAGAAGGGACAACGTAGAACACGTCTCTGTCCTGGCACATTTTCGTGTGCCATACTTCCCTCCGGGTCTTCGGGCCTTGCGAAGCTCCGTGTACTGCGAGCGCTGCTACTCGCAGCTCAGAAGGACCGTGGAGCTAGCGGCGAATTCGGAGAGCTCTTCGCTGCACTGCGCCGCTCGCAAGCGGCTTCGTTCTTCGCCTTCTGCCGTCCGGCGACAGCTGAACTCCGGCGGTCAGTTGCAGCTCTGCCCAACAGCGTGTTCTCAGTTCTGCGGGCAAGCACGCCCTCTTGCCTTGGCCCCGAGAGCAAAGTCCCGAGCGAGCACTCGACTCAGTGCAATGCACCCGGAAGGACGCTCTCGCTCGTCTTTCAAGGAGCGATTCCTAACAGCACAAGCAGCAGAGGCACAAACTGCATGACGAGAAGGGACAACGTAGAACACGTCTCTGTCCTGGCACATTTTCGTGTGCCATACTTCCCTCCGGGTCTTCGGGCCTTGCGAAGCTCCGTGTACTGCGAGCGCTGCTACTCGCAGCTCAGAAGGACCGTGGAGCTAGCGGCGAATTCGGAGAGCTCTTCGCTGCACTGCGCCGCTCGCAAGCGGCTTCGTTCTTCGCCTTCTGCCGTCCGGCGACAGCTGAACTCCGGCGGTCAGTTGCAGCTCTGCCCAACAGCGTGTTCTCAGTTCTGCGGGCAAGCACGCCCTCTTGCCTTGGCCCCGAGAGCAAAGTCCCGAGCGAGCACTCGACTCAGTGCAATGCACCCGGAAGGACGCTCTCGCTCGTCTTTCAAGGAGCGATTCCTAACAGCACAAGCAGCAGAGGCACAAACTGCATGACGAGAAGGGACAACGTAGAACACGTCTCTGTCCTGGCACATTTTCGTGTGCCATACTTCCCTCCGGGTCTTCGGGCCTTGCGAAGCTCCGTGTACTGCGAGCGCTGCTACTCGCAGCTCAGAAGGACCGTGGAGCTAGCGGCGAATTCGGAGAGCTCTTCGCTGCACTGCGCCGCTCGCAAGCGGCTTCGTTCTTCGCCTTCTGCCGTCCGGCGACAGCTGAACTCCGGCGGTCAGTTGCAGCTCTGCCCAACAGCGTGTTCTCAGTTCTGCGGGCAAGCACGCCCTCTTGCCTTGGCCCCGAGAGCAAAGTCCCGAGCGAGCACTCGACTCAGTGCAATGCACCCGGAAGGACGCTCTCGCTCGTCTTTCAAGGAGCGATTCCTAACAGCACAAGCAGCAGAGGCACAAACTGCATGACGAGAAGGGACAACGTAGAACACGTCTCTGTCCTGGCACATTTTCGTGTGCCATACTTCCCTCCGGGTCTTCGGGCCTTGCGAAGCTCCGTGTACTGCGAGCGCTGCTACTCGCAGCTCAGAAGGACCGTGGAGCTAGCGGCGAATTCGGAGAGCTCTTCGCTGCACTGCGCCGCTCGCAAGCGGCTTCGTTCTTCGCCTTCTGCCGTCCGGCGACAGCTGAACTCCGGCGGTCAGTTGCAGCTCTGCCCAACAGCGTGTTCTCAGTTCTGCGGGCAAGCACGCCCTCTTGCCTTGGCCCCGAGAGCAAAGTCCCGAGCGAGCACTCGACTCAGTGCAATGCACCCGGAAGGACGCTCTCGCTCGTCTTTCAAGGAGCGATTCCTAACAGCACAAGCAGCAGAGGCACAAACTGCATGACGAGAAGGGACAACGTAGAACACGTCTCTGTCCTGGCACATTTTCGTGTGCCATACTTCCCTCCGGGTCTTCGGGCCTTGCGAAGCTCCGTGTACTGCGAGCGCTGCTACTCGCAGCTCAGAAGGACCGTGGAGCTAGCGGCGAATTCGGAGAGCTCTTCGCTGCACTGCGCCGCTCGCAAGCGGCTTCGTTCTTCGCCTTCTGCCGTCCGGCGACAGCTGAACTCCGGCGGTCAGTTGCAGCTCTGCCCAACAGCGTGTTCTCAGTTCTGCGGGCAAGCACGCCCTCTTGCCTTGGCCCCGAGAGCAAAGTCCCGAGCGAGCACTCGACTCAGTGCAATGCACCCGGAAGGACGCTCTCGCTCGTCTTTCAAGGAGCGATTCCTAACAGCACAAGCAGCAGAGGCACAAACTGCATGACGAGAAGGGACAACGTAGAACACGTCTCTGTCCTGGCACATTTTCGTGTGCGATACTTCCCTCCGGGTCTTCGGGCCTTGCGAAGCTCCGTGTACTGCGAGCGCTGCTACTCGCAGCTGAGAAGGACCGTGGAGCTAGCGGCGAATTCGGAGAGCTCTTCGCTGCACTGCGCCGCTCGCAAGCGGCTTCGTTCTACGCCTTCTGCCGTCCGGCGACAGCTGAACTCCGGCGGTCAGTTGCAGCTCTGCCCAACAGCGTGTTCTCAGTTCTGCGGGCAAGCACGCCCTCTTGCCTTGGCCCCGAGAGCAAAGTCCCGAGCGAGCACTCGACTCAGTGCAATGCACCCGGAAGGACGCTCTCGCTCGTCTTTCAAGGAGCGATTCCTAACAGCAGAAGCAGCAGAGGCACAAACTGCATGACGAGAAGGGACAACGTAGAACACGTCTCTGTCCTGGCACATTTTCGTGTGCGATACTTCCCTCCGGGTCTTCGGGCCTTGCGAAGCTCCGTGTACTGCGAGCGCTGCTACTCGCAGCTCAGAAGGACCGTGGAGCTAGCGGCGAATTCGGAGAGCTCTTGGCTGCACTGCGCCGCTCGCAAGCGGCTTCGTTCTTCGCCTTCTGCCGTCCGGCGACAGCTGAACTCCGGCGGTCAGTTGCAGCTCTGCCCAACAGCGTGTTCTCAGTTCTGCGGGCAAGCACGCCCTCTTGCCTTGGCCCCGAGAGCAAAGTCCCGAGCGAGCACTCGACTCAGTGCAATGCACCCGGAAGGACGCTCTCGCTCGTCTTTCAAGGAGCGATTCCTAACAGCAGAAGCAGCAGAGGCACAAACTGCATGACGAGAAGGGACAACGTAGAACACGTCTCTGTCCTGGCACATTTTCGTGTGCGATACTTCCCTCCGGGTCTTCGGGCCTTGCGAAGCTCCGTGTACTGCGAGCGCTGCTACTCGCAGCTGAGAAGGACCGTGGAGCTAGCGGCGAATTCGGAGAGCTCTTCGCTGCACTGCGCCGCTCGCAAGCGGCTTCGTTCTTCGCCTTCTGCCGTCCGGCGAGAGCTGAACTCCGGCGGTCAGTTGCAGCTCTGCCCAACAGCGTGTTCTCAGTTCTGCGGGCAAGCACGCCCTCTTGCCTTGGCCCCGAGAGCAAAGTCCCGAGCGAGCACTCGACTCAGTGCAATGCACCCGGAAGGACGCTCTCGCTCGTCTTTCAAGGAGCGATTCCTAACAGCAGAAGCAGCAGAGGCACAAACTGCATGACGAGAAGGGACAACGTAGAACACGTCTCTGTCCTGGCACATTTTCGTGTGCGATACTTCCCTCCGGGTCTTCGGGCCTTGCGAAGCTCCGTGTACTGCGAGCGCTGCTACTCGCAGCTCAGAAGGACCGTGGAGCTAGCGGCGAATTCGGAGAGCTCTTCGCTGCACTGCGCCGCTCGCAAGCGGCTTCGTTCTACGCCTTCTGCCGTCCGGCGACAGCTGAACTCCGGCGGTCAGTTGCAGCTCTGCCCAACAGCGTGTTCTCAGTTCTGCGGGCAAGCACGCCCTCTTGCCTTGGCCCCGAGAGCAAAGTCCCGAGCGAGCACTCGACTCAGTGCAATGCACCCGGAAGGACGCTCTCGCTCGTCTTTCAAGGAGCGATTCCTAACAGCAGAAGCAGCAGAGGCACAAACTGCATGACGAGAAGGGACAACGTAGAACACGTCTCTGTCCTGGCACATTGTCGTGTGCGATACTTCCCTCCGGGTCTTCGGGCCTTGCGAAGCTCCGTGTACTGCGAGCGCTGCTACTCGCAGCTGAGAAGGACCGTGGAGCTAGCGGCGAATTCGGAGAGCTCTTCGCTGCACTGCGCCGCTCGCAAGCGGCTTCGTTCTTCGCCTTCTGCCGTCCGGCGACAGCTGAACTCCGGCGGTCAGTTGCAGCTCTGCCCAACAGCGTGTTCTCAGTTCTGCGGGCAAGCACGCCCTCTTGCCTTGGCCCCGAGAGCAAAGTCCCGAGCGAGCACTCGACTCAGTGCAATGCACCCGGAAGGACGCTCTCGCTCGTCTTTCAAGGAGCGATTCCTAACAGCACAAGCAGCAGAGGCACAAACTGCATGACGAGAAGGGACAACGTAGAACACGTCTCTGTCCTGGCACATTTTCGTGTGCCATACTTCCCTCCGGGTCTTCGGGCCTTGCGAAGCTCCGTGTACTGCGAGCGCTGCTACTCGCAGCTGAGAAGGACCGTGGAGCTAGCGGCGAATTCGGAGAGCTCTTCGCTGCACTGCGCCGCTCGCAAGCGGCTTCGTTCTTCGCCTTCTGCCGTCCGGCGAGAGCTGAACTCCGGCGGTCAGTTGCAGCTCTGCCCAACAGCGTGTTCTCAGTTCTGCGGGCAAGCACGCCCTCTTGCCTTGGCCCCGAGAGCAAAGTCCCGAGCGAGCACTCGACTCAGTGCAATGCACCCGGAAGGACGCTCTCGCTCGTCTTTCAAGGAGCGATTCCTAACAGCACAAGCAGCAGAGGCACAAACTGCATGACGAGAAGGGACAACGTAGAACACGTCTCTGTCCTGGCACATTTTCGTGTGCCATACTTCCCTCCGGGTCTTCGGGCCTTGCGAAGCTCCGTGTACTGCGAGCGCTGCTACTCGCAGCTCAGAAGGACCGTGGAGCTAGCGGCGAATTCGGAGAGCTCTTCGCTGCACTGCGCCGCTCGCAAGCGGCTTCGTTCTTCGCCTTCTGCCGTCCGGCGAGAGCTGAACTCCGGCGGTCAGTTGCAGCTCTGCCCAACAGCGTGTTCTCAGTTCTGCGGGCAAGCACGCCCTCTTGCCTTGGCCCCGAGAGCAAAGTCCCGAGCGAGCACTCGACTCAGTGCAATGCACCCGGAAGGACGCTCTCGCTCGTCTTTCAAGGAGCGATTCCTAACAGCACAAGCAGCAGAGGCACAAACTGCATGACGAGAAGGGACAACGTAGAACACGTCTCTGTCCTGGCACATTTTCGTGTGCCATACTTCCCTCCGGGTCTTCGGGCCTTGCGAAGCTCCGTGTACTGCGAGCGCTGCTACTCGCAGCTCAGAAGGACCGTGGAGCTAGCGGCGAATTCGGAGAGCTCTTCGCTGCACTGCGCCGCTCGCAAGCGGCTTCGTTCTTCGCCTTCTGCCGTCCGGCGACAGCTGAACTCCGGCGGTCAGTTGCAGCTCTGCCCAACAGCGTGTTCTCAGTTCTGCGGGCAAGCACGCCCTCTTGCCTTGGCCCCGGGAGCAAAGTCCCGAGCGAGCACTCGACTCAGTGCAATGCACCCGGAAGGACGCTCTCGCTCGTCTTTCAAGGAGCGATTCCTAACAGCAGAAGCAGCAGAGGCACAAACTGCATGACGAGAAGGGACAACGTAGAACACGTCTCTGTCCTGGCACATTTTCGTGTGCGATACTTCCCTCCGGGTCTTCGGGCCTTGCGAAGCTCCGTGTACTGCGAGCGCTGCTACTCGCAGCTCAGAAGGACCGTGGAGCTAGCGGCGAATTCGGAGAGCTCTTCGCTGCACTGCGCCGCTCGCAAGCGGCTTCGTTCTTCGCCTTCTGCCGTCCGGCGAGAGCTGAACTCCGGCGGTCAGTTGCAGCTCTGCCCAACAGCGTGTTCTCAGTTCTGCGGGCAAGCACGCCCTCTTGCCTTGGCCCCGAGAGCAAAGTCCCGAGCGAGCACTCGACTCAGTGCAATGCACCCGGAAGGACGCTCTCGCTCGTCTTTCAAGGAGCGATTCCTAACAGCACAAGCAGCAGAGGCACAAACTGCATGACGAGAAGGGACAACGTAGAACACGTCTCTGTCCTGGCACATTTTCGTGTGCCATACTTCCCTCCGGGTCTTCGGGCCTTGCGAAGCTCCGTGTACTGCGAGCGCTGCTACTCGCAGCTCAGAAGGACCGTGGAGCTAGCGGCGAATTCGGAGAGCTCTTCGCTGCACTGCGCCGCTCGCAAGCGGCTTCGTTCTTCGCCTTCTGCCGTCCGGCGAGAGCTGAACTCCGGCGGTCAGTTGCAGCTCTGCCCAACAGCGTGTTCTCAGTTCTGCGGGCAAGCACGCCCTCTTGCCTTGGCCCCGAGAGCAAAGTCCCGAGCGAGCACTCGACTCAGTGCAATGCACCCGGAAGGACGCTCTCGCTCGTCTTTCAAGGAGCGATTCCTAACAGCAGAAGCAGCAGAGGCACAAACTGCATGACGAGAAGGGACAACGTAGAACACGTCTCTGTCCTGGCACATTTTCGTGTGCCATACTTCCCTCCGGGTCTTCGGGCCTTGCGAAGCTCCGTGTACTGCGAGCGCTGCTACTCGCAGCTGAGAAGGACCGTGGAGCTAGCGGCGAATTCGGAGAGCTCTTCGCTGCACTGCGCCGCTCGCAAGCGGCTTCGTTCTTCGCCTTCTGCCGTCCGGCGAGAGCTGAACTCCGGCGGTCAGTTGCAGCTCTGCCCAACAGCGTGTTCTCAGTTCTGCGGGCAAGCACGCCCTCTTGCCTTGGCCCCGGGAGCAAAGTCCCGAGCGAGCACTCGACTCAGTGCAATGCACCCGGAAGGACGCTCTCGCTCGTCTTTCAAGGAGCGATTCCTAACAGCACAAGCAGCAGAGGCACAAACTGCATGACGAGAAGGGACAACGTAGAACACGTCTCTGTCCTGGCACATTTTCGTGTGCCATACTTCCCTCCGGGTCTTCGGGCCTTGCGAAGCTCCGTGTACTGCGAGCGCTGCTACTCGCAGCTCAGAAGGACCGTGGAGCTAGCGGCGAATTCGGAGAGCTCTTCGCTGCACTGCGCCGCTCGCAAGCGGCTTCGTTCTTCGCCTTCTGCCGTCCGGCGAGAGCTGAACTCCGGCGGTCAGTTGCAGCTCTGCCCAACAGCGTGTTCTCAGTTCTGCGGGCAAGCACGCCCTCTTGCCTTGGCCCCGGGAGCAAAGTCCCGAGCGAGCACTCGACTCAGTGCAATGCACCCGGAAGGACGCTCTCGCTCGTCTTTCAAGGAGCGATTCCTAACAGCACAAGCAGCAGAGGCACAAACTGCATGACGAGAAGGGACAACGTAGAACACGTCTCTGTCCTGGCACATTTTCGTGTGCGATACTTCCCTCCGGGTCTTCGGGCCTTGCGAAGCTCCGTGTACTGCGAGCGCTGCTACTCGCAGCTGAGAAGGACCGTGGAGCTAGCGGCGAATTCGGAGAGCTCTTCGCTGCACTGCGCCGCTCGCAAGCGGCTTCGTTCTTCGCCTTCTGCCGTCCGGCGACAGCTGAACTCCGGCGGTCAGTTGCAGCTCTGCCCAACAGCGTGTTCTCAGTTCTGCGGGCAAGCACGCCCTCTTGCCTTGGCCCCGAGAGCAAAGTCCCGAGCGAGCACTCGACTCAGTGCAATGCACCCGGAAGGACGCTCTCGCTCGTCTTTCAAGGAGCGATTCCTAACAGCACAAGCAGCAGAGGCACAAACTGCATGACGAGAAGGGACAACGTAGAACACGTCTCTGTCCTGGCACATTTTCGTGTGCGAAACTTCCCTCCGGGTCTTCGGGCCTTGCGAAGCTCCGTGTACTGCGAGCGCTGCTACTCGCAGCTCAGAAGGACCGTGGAGCTAGCGGCGAATTCGGAGAGCTCTTCGCTGCACTGCGCCGCTCGCAAGCGGCTTCGTTCTTCGCCTTCTGCCGTCCGGCGAGAGCTGAACTCCGGCGGTCAGTTGCAGCTCTGCCCAACAGCGTGTTCTCAGTTCTGCGGGCAAGCACGCCCTCTTGCCTTGGCCCCGAGAGCAAAGTCCCGAGCGAGCACTCGACTCAGTGCAATGCACCCGGAAGGACGCTCTCGCTCGTCTTTCAAGGAGCGATTCCTAACAGCACAAGCAGCAGAGGCACAAACTGCATGACGAGAAGGGACAACGTAGAACACGTCTCTGTCCTGGCACATTTTCGTGTGCCATACTTCCCTCCGGGTCTTCGGGCCTTGCGAAGCTCCGTGTACTGCGAGCGCTGCTACTCGCAGCTCAGAAGGACCGTGGAGCTAGCGGCGAATTCGGAGAGCTCTTCGCTGCACTGCGCCGCTCGCAAGCGGCTTCGTTCTTCGCCTTCTGCCGTCCGGCGACAGCTGAACTCCGGCGGTCAGTTGCAGCTCTGCCCAACAGCGTGTTCTCAGTTCTGCGGGCAAGCACGCCCTCTTGCCTTGGCCCCGAGAGCAAAGTCCCGAGCGAGCACTCGACTCAGTGCAATGCACCCGGAAGGACGCTCTCGCTCGTCTTTCAAGGAGCGATTCCTAACAGCACAAGCAGCAGAGGCACAAACTGCATGACGAGAAGGGACAACGTAGAACACGTCTCTGTCCTGGCACATTTTCGTGTGCCATACTTCCCTCCGGGTCTTCGGGCCTTGCGAAGCTCCGTGTACTGCGAGCGCTGCTACTCGCAGCTCAGAAGGACCGTGGAGCTAGCGGCGAATTCGGAGAGCTCTTCGCTGCACTGCGCCGCTCGCAAGCGGCTTCGTTCTTCGCCTTCTGCCGTCCGGCGACAGCTGAACTCCGGCGGTCAGTTGCAGCTCTGCCCAACAGCGTGTTCTCAGTTCTGCGGGCAAGCACGCCCTCTTGCCTTGGCCCCGAGAGCAAAGTCCCGAGCGAGCACTCGACTCAGTGCAATGCACCCGGAAGGACGCTCTCGCTCGTCTTTCAAGGAGCGATTCCTAACAGCACAAGCAGCAGAGGCACAAACTGCATGACGAGAAGGGACAACGTAGAACACGTCTCTGTCCTGGCACATTTTCGTGTGCCATACTTCCCTCCGGGTCTTCGGGCCTTGCGAAGCTCCGTGTACTGCGAGCGCTGCTACTCGCAGCTCAGAAGGACCGTGGAGCTAGCGGCGAATTCGGAGAGCTCTTCGCTGCACTGCGCCGCTCGCAAGCGGCTTCGTTCTTCGCCTTCTGCCGTCCGGCGACAGCTGAACTCCGGCGGTCAGTTGCAGCTCTGCCCAACAGCGTGTTCTCAGTTCTGCGGGCAAGCACGCCCTCTTGCCTTGGCCCCGAGAGCAAAGTCCCGAGCGAGCACTCGACTCAGTGCAATGCACCCGGAAGGACGCTCTCGCTCGTCTTTCAAGGAGCGATTCCTAACAGCACAAGCAGCAGAGGCACAAACTGCATGACGAGAAGGGACAACGTAGAACACGTCTCTGTCCTGGCACATTTTCGTGTGCGATACTTCCCTCCGGGTCTTCGGGCCTTGCGAAGCTCCGTGTACTGCGAGCGCTGCTACTCGCAGCTGAGAAGGACCGTGGAGCTAGCGGCGAATTCGGAGAGCTCTTCGCTGCACTGCGCCGCTCGCAAGCGGCTTCGTTCTACGCCTTCTGCCGTCCGGCGACAGCTGAACTCCGGCGGTCAGTTGCAGCTCTGCCCAACAGCGTGTTCTCAGTTCTGCGGGCAAGCACGCCCTCTTGCCTTGGCCCCGAGAGCAAAGTCCCGAGCGAGCACTCGACTCAGTGCAATGCACCCGGAAGGACGCTCTCGCTCGTCTTTCAAGGAGCGATTCCTAACAGCAGAAGCAGCAGAGGCACAAACTGCATGACGAGAAGGGACAACGTAGAACACGTCTCTGTCCTGGCACATTTTCGTGTGCGATACTTCCCTCCGGGTCTTCGGGCCTTGCGAAGCTCCGTGTACTGCGAGCGCTGCTACTCGCAGCTCAGAAGGACCGTGGAGCTAGCGGCGAATTCGGAGAGCTCTTGGCTGCACTGCGCCGCTCGCAAGCGGCTTCGTTCTTCGCCTTCTGCCGTCCGGCGACAGCTGAACTCCGGCGGTCAGTTGCAGCTCTGCCCAACAGCGTGTTCTCAGTTCTGCGGGCAAGCACGCCCTCTTGCCTTGGCCCCGAGAGCAAAGTCCCGAGCGAGCACTCGACTCAGTGCAATGCACCCGGAAGGACGCTCTCGCTCGTCTTTCAAGGAGCGATTCCTAACAGCAGAAGCAGCAGAGGCACAAACTGCATGACGAGAAGGGACAACGTAGAACACGTCTCTGTCCTGGCACATTTTCGTGTGCGATACTTCCCTCCGGGTCTTCGGGCCTTGCGAAGCTCCGTGTACTGCGAGCGCTGCTACTCGCAGCTGAGAAGGACCGTGGAGCTAGCGGCGAATTCGGAGAGCTCTTCGCTGCACTGCGCCGCTCGCAAGCGGCTTCGTTCTTCGCCTTCTGCCGTCCGGCGAGAGCTGAACTCCGGCGGTCAGTTGCAGCTCTGCCCAACAGCGTGTTCTCAGTTCTGCGGGCAAGCACGCCCTCTTGCCTTGGCCCCGAGAGCAAAGTCCCGAGCGAGCACTCGACTCAGTGCAATGCACCCGGAAGGACGCTCTCGCTCGTCTTTCAAGGAGCGATTCCTAACAGCAGAAGCAGCAGAGGCACAAACTGCATGACGAGAAGGGACAACGTAGAACACGTCTCTGTCCTGGCACATTTTCGTGTGCGATACTTCCCTCCGGGTCTTCGGGCCTTGCGAAGCTCCGTGTACTGCGAGCGCTGCTACTCGCAGCTCAGAAGGACCGTGGAGCTAGCGGCGAATTCGGAGAGCTCTTCGCTGCACTGCGCCGCTCGCAAGCGGCTTCGTTCTACGCCTTCTGCCGTCCGGCGACAGCTGAACTCCGGCGGTCAGTTGCAGCTCTGCCCAACAGCGTGTTCTCAGTTCTGCGGGCAAGCACGCCCTCTTGCCTTGGCCCCGAGAGCAAAGTCCCGAGCGAGCACTCGACTCAGTGCAATGCACCCGGAAGGACGCTCTCGCTCGTCTTTCAAGGAGCGATTCCTAACAGCAGAAGCAGCAGAGGCACAAACTGCATGACGAGAAGGGACAACGTAGAACACGTCTCTGTCCTGGCACATTGTCGTGTGCGATACTTCCCTCCGGGTCTTCGGGCCTTGCGAAGCTCCGTGTACTGCGAGCGCTGCTACTCGCAGCTGAGAAGGACCGTGGAGCTAGCGGCGAATTCGGAGAGCTCTTCGCTGCACTGCGCCGCTCGCAAGCGGCTTCGTTCTTCGCCTTCTGCCGTCCGGCGACAGCTGAACTCCGGCGGTCAGTTGCAGCTCTGCCCAACAGCGTGTTCTCAGTTCTGCGGGCAAGCACGCCCTCTTGCCTTGGCCCCGAGAGCAAAGTCCCGAGCGAGCACTCGACTCAGTGCAATGCACCCGGAAGGACGCTCTCGCTCGTCTTTCAAGGAGCGATTCCTAACAGCACAAGCAGCAGAGGCACAAACTGCATGACGAGAAGGGACAACGTAGAACACGTCTCTGTCCTGGCACATTTTCGTGTGCCATACTTCCCTCCGGGTCTTCGGGCCTTGCGAAGCTCCGTGTACTGCGAGCGCTGCTACTCGCAGCTGAGAAGGACCGTGGAGCTAGCGGCGAATTCGGAGAGCTCTTCGCTGCACTGCGCCGCTCGCAAGCGGCTTCGTTCTTCGCCTTCTGCCGTCCGGCGAGAGCTGAACTCCGGCGGTCAGTTGCAGCTCTGCCCAACAGCGTGTTCTCAGTTCTGCGGGCAAGCACGCCCTCTTGCCTTGGCCCCGAGAGCAAAGTCCCGAGCGAGCACTCGACTCAGTGCAATGCACCCGGAAGGACGCTCTCGCTCGTCTTTCAAGGAGCGATTCCTAACAGCACAAGCAGCAGAGGCACAAACTGCATGACGAGAAGGGACAACGTAGAACACGTCTCTGTCCTGGCACATTTTCGTGTGCCATACTTCCCTCCGGGTCTTCGGGCCTTGCGAAGCTCCGTGTACTGCGAGCGCTGCTACTCGCAGCTCAGAAGGACCGTGGAGCTAGCGGCGAATTCGGAGAGCTCTTCGCTGCACTGCGCCGCTCGCAAGCGGCTTCGTTCTTCGCCTTCTGCCGTCCGGCGAGAGCTGAACTCCGGCGGTCAGTTGCAGCTCTGCCCAACAGCGTGTTCTCAGTTCTGCGGGCAAGCACGCCCTCTTGCCTTGGCCCCGAGAGCAAAGTCCCGAGCGAGCACTCGACTCAGTGCAATGCACCCGGAAGGACGCTCTCGCTCGTCTTTCAAGGAGCGATTCCTAACAGCACAAGCAGCAGAGGCACAAACTGCATGACGAGAAGGGACAACGTAGAACACGTCTCTGTCCTGGCACATTTTCGTGTGCCATACTTCCCTCCGGGTCTTCGGGCCTTGCGAAGCTCCGTGTACTGCGAGCGCTGCTACTCGCAGCTCAGAAGGACCGTGGAGCTAGCGGCGAATTCGGAGAGCTCTTCGCTGCACTGCGCCGCTCGCAAGCGGCTTCGTTCTTCGCCTTCTGCCGTCCGGCGACAGCTGAACTCCGGCGGTCAGTTGCAGCTCTGCCCAACAGCGTGTTCTCAGTTCTGCGGGCAAGCACGCCCTCTTGCCTTGGCCCCGGGAGCAAAGTCCCGAGCGAGCACTCGACTCAGTGCAATGCACCCGGAAGGACGCTCTCGCTCGTCTTTCAAGGAGCGATTCCTAACAGCAGAAGCAGCAGAGGCACAAACTGCATGACGAGAAGGGACAACGTAGAACACGTCTCTGTCCTGGCACATTTTCGTGTGCGATACTTCCCTCCGGGTCTTCGGGCCTTGCGAAGCTCCGTGTACTGCGAGCGCTGCTACTCGCAGCTCAGAAGGACCGTGGAGCTAGCGGCGAATTCGGAGAGCTCTTCGCTGCACTGCGCCGCTCGCAAGCGGCTTCGTTCTTCGCCTTCTGCCGTCCGGCGAGAGCTGAACTCCGGCGGTCAGTTGCAGCTCTGCCCAACAGCGTGTTCTCAGTTCTGCGGGCAAGCACGCCCTCTTGCCTTGGCCCCGAGAGCAAAGTCCCGAGCGAGCACTCGACTCAGTGCAATGCACCCGGAAGGACGCTCTCGCTCGTCTTTCAAGGAGCGATTCCTAACAGCACAAGCAGCAGAGGCACAAACTGCATGACGAGAAGGGACAACGTAGAACACGTCTCTGTCCTGGCACATTTTCGTGTGCCATACTTCCCTCCGGGTCTTCGGGCCTTGCGAAGCTCA
>NW_028276112.1:0-55333 GCF_052056855.1 Sturnus vulgaris
TGCGCTGCTACTCGCAGCTGAGAAGGACCGTGGAGCTAGCGGCGAATTCGGAGAGCTCTTCGCTGCACTGCGCCGCTCGCAAGCGGCTTCGTTCTTCGCCTTCTGCCGTCCGGCGAGAGCTGAACTCCAGCTAGTTGCAGCTCTGCCCAACAGCGTGTTCTCAGTTCTGCGGGCAAGCACGCCTCTTGCCTTGGCCCCGAGAGCAAAGTCCCGAGCGAGCACTCGACTCAGTGCAATGCACCCGGAAGGACGCTCTCGCTCGCCTTTCAAGGAGCGATTCCTAACAGCAGAAGCAGCAGAGGCACAAACTGCACGACGAGAGGGGACAACGTAGAACACGTCTCTGTCCTGGCACATTTTCGTGTGCGATACTTCCCTCCGGCTCTTCGGGCCTTGCGAAGCTCTGTGTACTGCGAGCGCTGCTACTCGCAGCTGAGAAGGACCGTGGAGCTAGCGGCGAATTCGGAGAGCTCTTCGCTGCACTGCGCCGCTCGCAAGCGGCTTCGTTCTTCGCCTTCTGCCGTCCGGCGAGAGCTGAACTCCAGCGGTCAGTTGCAGCTCTGCCCAACAGCGTGTTCTCAGTTCTGCGGGCAAGCACGCCCTCTTGCCTTGGCCCCGAGAGCAAAGTCCCGAGCGAGCACTCGACTCAGTGCAATGCACCCGGAAGGACGCTCTCGCTCGCCTTTCAAGGAGCGATTCCTAACAGCAGAAGCAGCAGAGGCACAAACTGCACGACGAGAGGGGACAACGTAGAACACGTCTCTGTCCTGGCACATTTGCGTGTGCGATACTTCCCTCCGGGTCTTCGGGCCTTGCGAAGCTCTGTGTACTGCGAGCGCTGCTACTCGCAGCTGAGAAGGACCGTGGAGCTAGCGGCGAATTCGGAGAGCTCTTCGCTGCACTGCGCCGCTCGCAAGCGGGCTTCGTTCTTCGCCTTCTGCCGTCCGGCGAGAGCTGAACTCCAGCGGTCAGTTGCAGCTCTGCCAACAGCGTGTTCTCAGTTCTGCGGGCAAGCACGCCCTCTTGCCTTGGCCCCGAGAGCAAAGTCCCGAGCGAGCACTCGACTCAGTGCAATGCACCCGGAAGGACGCTCTCGCTCGCCTTTCAAGGAGCGATTCCTAACAGCAGAAGCAGCAGAGGCACAAACTGCACGACGAGAGGGGACAACGTAGAACACGTCTCTGTCCTGGCACATTTGCGTGTGCGATACTTCCCTCCGGCTCTTCGGGCCTTGCGAAGCTCTGTGTACTGCGAGCGCTGCTACTCGCAGCTGAGAAGGACCGTGGAGCTAGCGGCGAATTCGGAGAGCTCTTCGCTGCACTGCGCCGCTCGCAAGCGGCTTCGTTCTTCGCCTTCTGCCGTCCGGCGAGAGCTGAACTCCAGCGGTCAGTTGCAGCTCTGCCCAACAGCGTGTTCTCAGTTCTGCGGGCAAGCACGCCCTCTTGCCTTGGCCCCGAGAGCAAAGTCCCGAGCGAGCACTCGACTCAGTGCAATGCACCCGGAAGGACGCTCTCGCTCGCCTTTCAAGGAGCGATTCCTAACAGCAGAAGCAGCAGAGGCACAAACTGCACGACGAGAGGGGACAACGTAGAACACGTCTCTGTCCTGGCACATTTGCGTGTGCGATACTTCCCTCCGGCTCTTCGGGCCTTGCGAAGCTCTGTGTACTGCGAGCGCTGCTACTCGCAGCTGAGAAGGACCGTGGAGCTAGCGGCGAATTCGGAGAGCTCTTCGCTGCACTGCGCCGCTCGCAAGCGGCCTTCGTTCTTCGCCTTCTGCCGTCCGGCGAGAGCTGAACTCCAGCGGTCAGTTGCAGCTCTGCCCAACAGCGTGTTCTCAGTTCTGCGGGCAAGCACGCCCTCTTGCCTTGGCCCCGAGAGCAAAGTCCCGAGCGAGCACTCGACTCAGTGCAATGCACCCGGAAGGACGCTCTCGCTCGCCTTTCAAGGAGCGATTCCTAACAGCAGAAGCAGCAGAGGCACAAACTGCACGACGAGAGGGGACAACGTAGAACACGTCTCTGTCCTGGCACATTTGCGTGTGCGATACTTCCCTCCGGCTCTTCGGGCCTTGCGAAGCTCTGTGTACTGCGAGCGCTGCTACTCGCAGCTGAGAAGGACCGTGGAGCTAGCGGCGAATTCGGAGAGCTCTTCGCTGCACTGCGCCGCTCGCAAGCGGCCTTCGTTCTTCGCCTTCTGCCGTCCGGCGAGAGCTGAACTCCAGCGGTCAGTTGCAGCTCTGCCCAACAGCGTGTTCTCAGTTCTGCGGGCAAGCACGCCCTCTTGCCTTGGCCCCGAGAGCAAAGTCCCGAGCGAGCACTCGACTCAGTGCAATGCACCCGGAAGGACGCTCTCGCTCGCCTTTCAAGGAGCGATTCCTAACAGCAGAAGCAGCAGAGGCACAAACTGCACGACGAGAGGGGACACCGTAGAACACGTCTCTGTCCTGGCACATTTGCGTGTGCGATACTTCCCTCCGGCTCTTCGGGCCTTGCGAAGCTCTGTGTACTGCGAGCGCTGCTACTCGCAGCTGAGAAGGACCGTGGAGCTAGCGGCGAATTCGGAGAGCTCTTCGCTGCACTGCGCCGCTCGCAAGCGGCTTCGTTCTTCGCCTTCTGCCGTCCGGCGAGAGCTGAACTCCAGCGGTCAGTTGCAGCTCTGCCCAACAGCGTGTTCTCAGTTCTGCGGGCAAGCACGCCCTCTTGCCTTGGCCCCGAGAGCAAAGTCCCGAGCGAGCACTCGACTCAGTGCAATGCACCCGGAAGGACGCTCTCGCTCGCCTTTCAAGGAGCGATTCCTAACAGCAGAAGCAGCAGAGGCACAAACTGCACGACGAGAGGGGACAACGTAGAACACGTCTCTGTCCTGGCACATTTTCGTGTGCGATACTTCCCTCCGGCTCTTCGGGCCTTGCGAAGCTCTGTGTACTGCGAGCGCTGCTACTCGCAGCTGAGAAGGACCGTGGAGCTAGCGGCGAATTCGGAGAGCTCTTCGCTGCACTGCGCCGCTCGCAAGCGGCTTCGTTCTTCGCCTTCTGCCGTCCGGCGAGAGCTGAACTCCAGCGGTCAGTTGCAGCTCTGCCCAACAGCGTGTTCTCAGTTCTGCGGGCAAGCACGCCCTCTTGCCTTGGCCCCGAGAGCAAAGTCCCGAGCGAGCACTCGACTCAGTGCAATGCACCCGGAAGGACGCTCTCGCTCGCCTTTCAAGGAGCGATTCCTAACAGCAGAAGCAGCAGAGGCACAAACTGCACGACGAGAGGGGACAACGTAGAACACGTCTCTGTCCTGGCACATTTTCGTGTGCGATACTTCCCTCCGGCTCTTCGGGCCTTGCGAAGCTCTGTGTACTGCGAGCGCTGCTACTCGCAGCTGAGAAGGACCGTGGAGCTAGCGGCGAATTCGGAGAGCTCTTCGCTGCACTGCGCCGCTCGCAAGCGGCTTCGTTCTTCGCCTTCTGCCGTCCGGCGAGAGCTGAACTCCAGCGGTCAGTTGCAGCTCTGCCCAACAGCGTGTTCTCAGTTCTGCGGGCAAGCACGCCCTCTTGCCTTGGCCCCGAGAGCAAAGTCCCGAGCGAGCACTCGACTCAGTGCAATGCACCCGGAAGGACGCTCTCGCTCGCCTTTCAAGGAGCGATTCCTAACAGCAGAAGCAGCAGAGGCACAAACTGCACGACGAGAGGGGACAACGTAGAACACGTCTCTGTCCTGGCACATTTTCGTGTGCGATACTTCCCTCCGGCTCTTCGGGCCTTGCGAAGCTCTGTGTACTGCGAGCGCTGCTACTCGCAGCTGAGAAGGACCGTGGAGCTAGCGGCGAATTCGGAGAGCTCTTCGCTGCACTGCGCCGCTCGCAAGCGGCTTCGTTCTTCGCCTTCTGCCGTCCGGCGAGAGCTGAACTCCAGCGGTCAGTTGCAGCTCTGCCCAACAGCGTGTTCTCAGTTCTGCGGGCAAGCACGCCCTCTTGCCTTGGCCCCGAGAGCAAAGTCCCGAGCGAGCACTCGACTCAGTGCAATGCACCCGGAAGGACGCTCTCGCTCGCCTTTCAAGGAGCGATTCCTAACAGCAGAAGCAGCAGAGGCACAAACTGCACGACGAGAGGGGACAACGTAGAACACGTCTCTGTCCTGGCACATTTGCGTGTGCGATACTTCCTCCGGCTCTTCGGGCCTTGCGAAGCTCTGTGTACTGCGAGCGCTGCTACTCGCAGCTGAGAAGGACCGTGGAGCTAGCGGCGAATTCGGAGAGCTCTTCGCTGCACTGCGCCGCTCGCAAGCGGCTTCGTTCTTCGCCTTCTGCCGTCCGGCGAGAGCTGAACTCCAGCGGTCAGTTGCAGCTCTGCCCAACAGCGTGTTCTCAGTTCTGCGGGCAAGCACGCCCTCTTGCCTTGGCCCCGAGAGCAAAGTCCCGAGCGAGCACTCGACTCAGTGCAATGCACCCGGAAGGACGCTCTCGCTCGCCTTTCAAGGAGCGATTCCTAACAGCAGAAGCAGCAGAGGCACAAACTGCACGACGAGAAGGGGACAACGTAGAACACGTCTCTGTCCTGGCACATTTGCGTGTGCGATACTTCCCTCCGGCTCTTCGGGCCTTGCGAAGCTCTGTGTACTGCGAGCGCTGCTACTCGCAGCTGAGAAGGACCGTGGAGCTAGCGGCGAATTCGGAGAGCTCTTCGCTGCACTGCGCCGCTCGCAAGCGGCTTCGTTCTTCGCCTTCTGCCGTCCGGCGAGAGCTGAACTCCAGCGGTCAGTTGCAGCTCTGCCCAACAGCGTGTTCTCAGTTCTGCGGGCAAGCACGCCCTCTTGCCTTGGCCCCGAGAGCAAAGTCCCGAGCGAGCACTCGACTCAGTGCAATGCACCCGGAAGGACGCTCTCGCTCGCCTTTCAAGGAGCGATTCCTAACAGCAGAAGCAGCAGAGGCACAAACTGCACGACGAGAGGGGACAACGTAGAACACGTCTCTGTCCTGGCACATTTTCGTGTGCGATACTTCCCTCCGGCTCTTCGGGCCTTGCGAAGCTCTGTGTACTGCGAGCGCTGCTACTCGCAGCTGAGAAGGACCGTGGAGCTAGCGGCGAATTCGGAGAGCTCTTCGCTGCACTGCGCCGCTCGCAAGCGGCTTCGTTCTTCGCCTTCTGCCGTCCGGCGAGAGCTGAACTCCAGCGGTCAGTTGCAGCTCTGCCCAACAGCGTGTTCTCAGTTCTGCGGGCAAGCACGCCCTCTTGCCTTGGCCCCGAGAGCAAAGTCCCGAGCGAGCACTCGACTCAGTGCAATGCACCCGGAAGGACGCTCTCGCTCGCCTTTCAAGGAGCGATTCCTAACAGCAGAAGCAGCAGAGGCACAAACTGCACGACGAGAGGGGACAACGTAGAACACGTCTCTGTCCTGGCACATTTGCGTGTGCGATACTTCCCTCCGGGCTCTTCGGGCCTTGCGAAGCTCTGTGTACTGCGAGCGCTGCTACTCGCAGCTGAGAAGGACCGTGGAGCTAGCGGCGAATTCGGAGAGCTCTTCGCTGCACTGCGCCGCTCGCAAGCGGCTTCGTTCTTCGCCTTCTGCCGTCCGGCGAGAGCTGAACTCCAGCGGTCAGTTGCAGCTCTGCCCAACAGCGTGTTCTCAGTTCTGCGGGCAAGCACGCCCTCTTGCCTTGGCCCCGAGAGCAAAGTCCCGAGCGAGCACTCGACTCAGTGCAATGCACCCGGAAGGACGCTCTCGCTCGCCTTTCAAGGAGCGATTCCTAACAGCAGAAGCAGCAGAGGCACAAACTGCACGACGAGAGGGGACAACGTAGAACACGTCTCTGTCCTGGCACATTTTCGTGTGCGATACTTCCCTCCGGCTCTTCGGGCCTTGCGAAGCTCTGTGTACTGCGAGCGCTGCTACTCGCAGCTGAGAAGGACCGTGGAGCTAGCGGCGAATTCGGAGAGCTCTTCGCTGCACTGCGCCGCTCGCAAGCGGCTTCGTTCTTCGCCTTCTGCCGTCCGGCGAGAGCTGAACTCCAGCGGTCAGTTGCAGCTCTGCCCAACAGCGTGTTCTCAGTTCTGCGGGCAAGCACGCCCTCTTGCCTTGGCCCCGAGAGCAAAGTCCCGAGCGAGCACTCGACTCAGTGCAATGCACCCGGAAGGACGCTCTCGCTCGCCTTTCAAGGAGCGATTCCTAACAGCAGAAGCAGCAGAGGCACAAACTGCACGACGAGAAGGGACAACGTAGAACACGTCTCTGTCCTGGCACATTTTCGTGTGCGATACTTCCCTCCGGCTCTTCGGGCCTTGCGAAGCTCTGTGTACTGCGAGCGCTGCTACTCGCAGCTGAGAAGGACCGTGGAGCTAGCGGCGAATTCGGAGAGCTCTTCGCTGCACTGCGCCGCTCGCAAGCGGCTTCGTTCTTCGCCTTCTGCCGTCCGGCGAGAGCTGAACTCCAGCGGTCAGTTGCAGCTCTGCCCAACAGCGTGTTCTCAGTTCTGCGGGCAAACACGCCCTCTTGCCTTGGCCCCGAGAGAAAAGTCCCGAGCGAGCTCTCGACTCAGTGCAATGCACCCGGAAGGACGCTCTCGCTCGCCTTTCAAGGAGCGATTCCTAACAGCAGAAGCAGCAGAGGCACAAACTGCACGACGAGAAGGGACAACGTAGAACACGTCTCTGTCCTGGCACATTTGCGTGTGCGATACTTCCCTCCGGCTCTTCGGGCCTTGCGAAGCTCTGTGTACTGCGAGCGCTGCTACTCGCAGCTGAGAAGGACCGTGGAGCTAGCGGCGAATTCGGAGAGCTCTTCGCTGCACTGCGCCGCTCGCAAGCGGCTTCGTTCTTCGCCTTCTGCCGTCCGGCGAGAGCTGAACTCCAGCGGTCAGTTGCAGCTCTGCCCAACAGCGTGTTCTCAGTTCTGCGGGCAAGCACGCCCTCTTGCCTTGGCCCCGAGAGCAAAGTCCCGAGCGAGCACTCGACTCAGTGCAATGCACCCGGAAGGACGCTCTCGCTCGCCTTTCAAGGAGCGATTCCTAACAGCAGAAGCAGCAGAGGCACAAACTGCACGACGAGAGGGGACAACGTAGAACACGTCTCTGTCCTGGCACATTTGCGTGTGCGATACTTCCCTCCGGGTCTTCGGGCCTTGCGAAGCTCTGTGTACTGCGAGCGCTGCTACTCGCAGCTGAGAAGGACCGTGGAGCTAGCGGCGAATTCGGAGAGCTCTTCGCTGCACTGCGCCGCTCGCAAGCGGCTTCGTTCTTCGCCTTCTGCCGTCCGGCGAGAGCTGAACTCCAGCGGTCAGTTGCAGCTCTGCCCAACAGCGTGTTCTCAGTTCTGCGGGCAAGCACGCCCTCTTGCCTTGGCCCCGAGAGCAAAGTCCCGAGCGAGCACTCGACTCAGTGCAATGCACCCGGAAGGACGCTCTCGCTCGCCTTTCAAGGAGCGATTCCTAACAGCAGAAGCAGCAGAGGCACAAACTGCACGACGAGAGGGGACAACGTAGAACACGTCTCTGTCCTGGCACATTTTCGTGTGCGATACTTCCTTCCGGCTCTTCGGGCCTTGCGAAGCTCTGTGTACTGCGAGCGCTGCTACTCGCAGCTGAGAAGGACCGTGGAGCTAGCGGCGAATTCGGAGAGCTCTTCGCTGCACTGCGCCGCTCGCAAGCGGCTTCGTTCTTCGCCTTCTGCCGTCCGGCGAGAGCTGAACTCCAGCGGTCAGTTGCAGCTCTGCCCAACAGCGTGTTCTCAGTTCTGCGGGCAAGCACGCCCTCTTGCCTTGGCCCCGAGAGCAAAGTCCCGAGCGAGCACTCGACTCAGTGCAATGCACCCGGAAGGACGCTCTCGCTCGCCTTTCAAGGAGCGATTCCTAACAGCAGAAGCAGCAGAGGCACAAACTGCACGACGAGAAGGGACAACGTAGAACACGTCTCTGTCCTGGCACATTTTCGTGTGCGATACTTCCCTCCGGCTCTTCGGGCCTTGCGAAGCTCTGTGTACTGCGAGCGCTGCTACTCGCAGCTGAGAAGGACCGTGGAGCTAGCGGCGAATTCGGAGAGCTCTTCGCTGCACTGCGCCGCTCGCAAGCGGCTTCGTTCTTCGCCTTCTGCCGTCCGGCGAGAGCTTGAACTCCAGCGGTCAGTTGCAGCTCTGCCCAACAGCGTGTTCTCAGTTCTGCGGGCAAGCACGCCCTCTTGCCTTGGCCCCGAGAGCAAAGTCCCGAGCGAGCACTCGACTCAGTGCAATGCACCCGGAAGGACGCTCTCGCTCGCCTTTCAAGGAGCGATTCCTAACAGCAGAAGCAGCAGAGGCACAAACTGCACGACGAGAGGGGACAACGTAGAACACGTCTCTGTCCTGGCACATTTGCGTGTGCGATACTTCCCTCCGGCTCTTCGGGCCTTGCGAAGCTCTGTGTACTGCGAGCGCTGCTACTCGCAGCTGAGAAGGACCGTGGAGCTAGCGGCGAATTCGGAGAGCTCTTCGCTGCACTGCGCCGCTCGCAAGCGGCTTCGTTCTTCGCCTTCTGCCGTCCGGCGAGAGCTGAACTCCAGCGGTCAGTTGCAGCTCTGCCCAACAGCGTGTTCTCAGTTCTGCGGGCAAGCACGCCCTCTTGCCTTGGCCCCGAGAGCAAAGTCCCGAGCGAGCTCTCGACTCAGTGCAATGCACCCGGAAGGACGCTCTCGCTCGCCTTTCAAGGAGCGATTCCTAACAGCAGAAGCAGCAGAGGCACAAACTGCACGACGAGAAGGGACAACGTAGAACACGTCTCTGTCCTGGCACATTTTCGTGTGCGATACTTCCCTCCGGCTCTTCGGGCCTTGCGAAGCTCTGTGTACTGCGAGCGCTGCTACTCGCAGCTGAGAAGGACCGTGGAGCTAGCGGCGAATTCGGAGAGCTCTTCGCTGCACTGCGCCGCTCGCAAGCGGCTTCGTTCTTCGCCTTCTGCCGTCCGGCGAGAGCTGAACTCCAGCGGTCAGTTGCAGCTCTGCCCAACAGCGTGTTCTCAGTTCTGCGGGCAAAGCACGCCCTCTTGCCTTGGCCCCGAGAGCAAAGTCCCGAGCGAGCTCTCGACTCAGTGCAATGCACCCGGAAGGACGCTCTCGCTCGCCTTTCAAGGAGCGATTCCTAACAGCAGAAGCAGCAGAGGCACAAACTGCACGACGAGAAGGGACAACGTAGAACACGTCTCTGTCCTGGCACATTTTCGTGTGCGATACTTCCCTCCGGCTCTTCGGGCCTTGCGAAGCTCTGTGTACTGCGAGCGCTGCTACTCGCAGCTGAGAAGGACCGTGGAGCTAGCGGCGAATTCGGAGAGCTCTTCGCTGCACTGCGCCGCTCGCAAGCGGCTTCGTTCTTCGCCTTCTGCCGTCCGGCGAGAGCTGAACTCCAGCGGTCAGTTGCAGCTCTGCCCAACAGCGTGTTCTCAGTTCTGCGGGCAAGCACGCCCTCTTGCCTTGGCCCCGAGAGCAAAGTCCCGAGCGAGCACTCGACTCAGTGCAATGCACCCGGAAGGACGCTCTCGCTCGCCTTTCAAGGAGCGATTCCTAACAGCAGAAGCAGCAGAGGCACAAACTGCACGACGAGAAGGGACAACGTAGAACACGTCTCTGTCCTGGCACATTTTCGTGTGCGATACTTCCCTCCGGCTCTTCGGGCCTTGCGAAGCTCTGTGTACTGCGAGCGCTGCTACTCGCAGCTGAGAAGGACCGTGGAGCTAGCGGCGAATTCGGAGAGCTCTTCGCTGCACTGCGCCGCTCGCAAGCGGCTTCGTTCTTCGCCTTCTGCCGTCCGGCGAGAGCTGAACTCCAGCGGTCAGTTGCAGCTCTGCCCAACAGCGTGTTCTCAGTTCTGCGGGCAAGCACGCCTCTTGCCTTGGCCCCGAGAGCAAAGTCCCGAGCGAGCACTCGACTCAGTGCAATGCACCCGGAAGGACGCTCTCGCTCGCCTTTCAAGGAGCGATTCCTAACAGCAGAAGCAGCAGAGGCACAAACTGCACGACGAGAAGGGACAACGTAGAACACGTCTCTGTCCTGGCACATTTTGCGTGTGCGATACTTCCCTCCGGCTCTTCGGGCCTTGCGAAGCTCTGTGTACTGCGAGCGCTGCTACTCGCAGCTGAGAAGGACCGTGGAGCTAGCGGCGAATTCGGAGAGCTCTTCGCTGCACTGCGCCGCTCGCAAGCGGCTTCGTTCTTCGCCTTCTGCCGTCCGGCGAGAGCTGAACTCCAGCGGTCAGTTGCAGCTCTGCCCAACAGCGTGTTCTCAGTTCTGCGGGCAAGCACGCCCTCTTGCCTTGGCCCCGAGAGCAAAGTCCCGAGCGAGCACTCGACTCAGTGCAATGCACCCGGAAGGACGCTCTCGCTCGCCTTTCAAGGAGCGATTCCTAACAGCAGAAGCAGCAGAGGCACAAACTGCACGACGAGAGGGGACAACGTAGAACACGTCTCTGTCCTGGCACATTTTCGTGTGCGATACTTCCCTCCGGCTCTTCGGGCCTTGCGAAGCTCTGTGTACTGCGAGCGCTGCTACTCGCAGCTGAGAAGGACCGTGGAGCTAGCGGCGAATTCGGAGAGCTCTTCGCTGCACTGCGCCGCCCGCAAGCGGCTTCGTTCTTCGCCTTCTGCCGTCCGGCGAGAGCTGAACTCCAGCGGTCAGTTGCAGCTCTGCCCAACAGCGTGTTCTCAGTTCTGCGGGCAAGCACGCCCTCTTGCCTTGGCCCCGAGAGCAAAGTCCCGAGCGAGCACTCGACTCAGTGCAATGCACCCGGAAGGACGCTCTCGCTCGCCTTTCAAGGAGCGATTCCTAACAGCAGAAGCAGCAGAGGCACAAACTGCACGACGAGAGGGGACAACGTAGAACACGTCTCTGTCCTGGCACATTTGCGTGTGCGATACTTCCCTCCGGCTCTTCGGGCCTTGCGAAGCTCTGTGTACTGCGAGCGCTGCTACTCGCAGCTGAGAAGGACCGTGGAGCTAGCGGCGAATTCGGAGAGCTCTTCGCTGCACTGCGCCGCTCGCAAGCGGCTTCGTTCTTCGCCTTCTGCCGTCCGGCGAGAGCTGAACTCCAGCGGTCAGTTGCAGCTCTGCCCAACAGCGTGTTCTCAGTTCTGCGGGCAAGCACGCCCTCTTGCCTTGGCCCCGAGAGCAAAGTCCCGAGCGAGCACTCGACTCAGTGCAATGCACCCGGAAGGACGCTCTCGCTCGCCTTTCAAGGAGCGATTCCTAACAGCAGAAGCAGCAGAGGCACAAACTGCACGACGAGAGGGGACAACGTAGAACACGTCTCTGTCCTGGCACATTTTCGTGTGCGATACTTCCCTCCGGCTCTTCGGGCCTTGCGAAGCTCTGTGTACTGCGAGCGCTGCTACTCGCAGCTGAGAAGGACCGTGGAGCTAGCGGCGAATTCGGAGAGCTCTTCGCTGCACTGCGCCGCTCGCAAGCGGCTTCGTTCTTCGCCTTCTGCCGTCCGGCGAGAGCTGAACTCCAGCGGTCAGTTGCAGCTCTGCCCAACAGCGTGTTCTCAGTTCTGCGGGCAAGCACGCCCTCTTGCCTTGGCCCCGAGAGCAAAGTCCCGAGCGAGCACTCGACTCAGTGCAATGCACCCGGAAGGACGCTCTCGCTCGCCTTTCAAGGAGCGATTCCTAACAGCAGAAGCAGCAGAGGCACAAACTGCACGACGAGAGGGGACAACGTAGAACACGTCTCTGTCCTGGCACATTTTCGTGTGCGATACTTCCCTCCGGCTCTTCGGGCCTTGCGAAGCTCTGTGTACTGCGAGCGCTGCTACTCGCAGCTGAGAAGGACCGTGGAGCTAGCGGCGAATTCGGAGAGCTCTTCGCTGCACTGCGCCGCTCGCAAGCGCCTTCGTTCTTCGCCTTCTGCCGTCCGGCGAGAGCTGAACTCCAGCGGTCAGTTGCAGCTCTGCCCAACAGCGTGTTCTCAGTTCTGCGGGCAAGCACGCCCTCTTGCCTTGGCCCCGAGAGCAAAGTCCCGAGCGAGCACTCGACTCAGTGCAATGCACCCGGAAGGACGCTCTCGCTCGCCTTTCAAGGAGCGATTCCTAACAGCAGAAGCAGCAGAGGCACAAACTGCACGACGAGAGGGGACAACGTAGAACACGTCTCTGTCCTGGCACATTTTCGTGTGCGATACTTCCCTCCGGCTCTTCGGGCCTTGCGAAGCTCTGTGTACTGCGAGCGCTGCTACTCGCAGCTGAGAAGGACCGTGGAGCTAGCGGCGAATTCGGAGAGCTCTTCGCTGCACTGCGCCGCTCGCAAGCGCCTTCGTTCTTCGCCTTCTGCCGTCCGGCGAGAGCTGAACTCCAGCGGTCAGTTGCAGCTCTGCCCAACAGCGTGTTCTCAGTTCTGCGGGCAAGCACGCCCTCTTGCCTTGGCCCCGAGAGCAAAGTCCCGAGCGAGCACTCGACTCAGTGCAATGCACCCGGAAGGACGCTCTCGCTCGCCTTTCAAGGAGCGATTCCTAACAGCAGAAGCAGCAGAGGCACAAACTGCACGACGAGAGGGGACAACGTAGAACACGTCTCTGTCCTTGGCACATTTGCGTGTGCGATACTTCCCTCCGGCTCTTCGGGCCTTGCGAAGCTCTGTGTACTGCGAGCGCTGCTACTCGCAGCTGAGAAGGACCGTGGAGCTAGCGGCGAATTCGGAGAGCTCTTCGCTGCACTGCGCCGCTCGCAAGCGCCTTCGTTCTTCGCCTTCTGCCGTCCGGCGAGAGCTGAACTCCAGCGGTCAGTTGCAGCTCTGCCCAACAGCGTGTTCTCAGTTCTGCGGGCAAGCACGCCCTCTTGCCTTGGCCCCGAGAGCAAAGTCCCGAGCGAGCACTCGACTCAGTGCAATGCACCCGGAAGGACGCTCTCGCTCGCCTTTCAAGGAGCGATTCCTAACAGCAGAAGCAGCAGAGGCACAAACTGCACGACGAGAGGGGACAACGTAGAACACGTCTCTGTCCTGGCACATTTGCGTGTGCGATACTTCCCTCCGGCTCTTCGGGCCTTGCGAAGCTCTGTGTACTGCGAGCGCTGCTACTCGCAGCTGAGAAGGACCGTGGAGCTAGCGGCGAATTCGGAGAGCTCTTCGCTGCACTGCGCCGCTCGCAAGCGCCTTCGTTCTTCGCCTTCTGCCGTCCGGCGAGAGCTGAACTCCAGCGGTCAGTTGCAGCTCTGCCCAACAGCGTGTTCTCAGTTCTGCGGGCAAGCACGCCCTCTTGCCTTGGCCCCGAGAGCAAAGTCCCGAGCGAGCACTCGACTCAGTGCAATGCACCCGGAAGGACGCTCTCGCTCGCCTTTCAAGGAGCGATTCCTAACAGCAGAAGCAGCAGAGGCACAAACTGCACGACGAGAGGGGACAACGTAGAACACGTCTCTGTCCTGGCACATTTTCGTGTGCGATACTTCCCTCCGGCTCTTCGGGCCTTGCGAAGCTCTGTGTACTGCGAGCGCTGCTACTCGCAGCTGAGAAGGACCGTGGAGCTAGCGGCGAATTCGGAGAGCTCTTCGCTGCACTGCGCCGCTCGCAAGCGGCTTCGTTCTTCGCCTTCTGCCGTCCGGCGAGAGCTGAACTCCAGCGGTCAGTTGCAGCTCTGCCCAACAGCGTGTTCTCAGTTCTGCGGGCAAGCACGCCCTCTTGCCTTGGCCCCGAGAGCAAAGTCCCGAGCGAGCACTCGACTCAGTGCAATGCACCCGGAAGGACGCTCTCGCTCGCCTTTCAAGGAGCGATTCCTAACAGCAGAAGCAGCAGAGGCACAAACTGCACGACGAGAAGGGACAACGTAGAACACGTCTCTGTCCTGGCACATTTTCGTGTGCGATACTTCCCTCCGGCTCTTCGGGCCTTGCGAAGCTCTGTGTACTGCGAGCGCTGCTACTCGCAGCTGAGAAGGACCGTGGAGCTAGCGGCGAATTCGGAGAGCTCTTCGCTGCACTGCGCCGCTCGCAAGCGGCTTCGTTCTTCGCCTTCTGCCGTCCGGCGAAGGCTGAACTCCAGCGGTCAGTTGCAGCTCTGCCCAACAGCGTGTTCTCAGTTCTGCGGGCAAGCACGCCCTCTTGCCTTGGCCCCGAGAGCAAAGTCCCGAGCGAGCACTCGACTCAGTGCAATGCACCCGGAAGGACGCTCTCGCTCGCCTTTCAAGGAGCGATTCCTAACAGCAGAAGCAGCAGAGGCACAAACTGCACGACGAGAAGGGACAACGTAGAACACGTCTCTGTCCTGGCACATTTGCGTGTGCGATACTTCCCTCCGGCTCTTCGGGCCTTGCGAAGCTCTGTGTACTGCGAGCGCTGCTACTCGCAGCTGAGAAGGACCGTGGAGCTAGCGGCGAATTCGGAGAGCTCTTCGCTGCACTGCGCCGCTCGCAAGCGGCTTCGTTCTTCGCCTTCTGCCGTCCGGCGAGAGCTGAACTCCAGCGGTCAGTTGCAGCTCTGCCCAACAGCGTGTTCTCAGTTCTGCGGGCAAGCACGCCCTCTTGCCTTGGCCCCGAGAGCAAAGTCCCGAGCGAGCACTCGACTCAGTGCAATGCACCCGGAAGGACGCTCTCGCTCGCCTTTCAAGGAGCGATTCCTAACAGCAGAAGCAGCAGAGGCACAAACTGCACGACGAGAGGGGACAACGTAGAACACGTCTCTGTCCTGGCACATTTTCGTGTGCGATACTTCCTTCCGGCTCTTCGGGCCTTGCGAAGCTCTGTGTACTGCGAGCGCTGCTACTCGCAGCTGAGAAGGACCGTGGAGCTAGCGGCGAATTCGGAGAGCTCTTCGCTGCACTGCGCCGCTCGCAAGCGGCTTCGTTCTTCGCCTTCTGCCGTCCGGCGAGAGCTGAACTCCAGCGGTCAGTTGCAGCTCTGCCCAACAGCGTGTTCTCAGTTCTGCGGGCAAGCACGCCCTCTTGCCTTGGCCCCGAGAGCAAAGTCCCGAGCGAGCACTCGACTCAGTGCAATGCACCCGGAAGGACGCTCTCGCTCGCCTTTCAAGGAGCGATTCCTAACAGCAGAAGCAGCAGAGGCACAAACTGCACGACGAGAAGGGACAACGTAGAACACGTCTCTGTCCTGGCACATTTTCGTGTGCGATACTTCCCTCCGGCTCTTCGGGCCTTGCGAAGCTCTGTGTACTGCGAGCGCTGCTACTCGCAGCTGAGAAGGACCGTGGAGCTAGCGGCGAATTCGGAGAGCTCTTCGCTGCACTGCGCCGCTCGCAAGCGCCTTCGTTCTTCGCCTTCTGCCGTCCGGCGAGAGCTGAACTCCAGCGGTCAGTTGCAGCTCTGCCCAACAGCGTGTTCTCAGTTCTGCGGGCAAGCACGCCCTCTTGCCTTGGCCCCGAGAGCAAAGTCCCGAGCGAGCACTCGACTCAGTGCAATGCACCCGGAAGGACGCTCTCGCTCGCCTTTCAAGGAGCGATTCCTAACAGCAGAAGCAGCAGAGGCACAAACTGCACGACGAGAGGGGACAACGTAGAACACGTCTCTGTCCTGGCACATTTTCGTGTGCGATACTTCCCTCCGGCTCTTCGGGCCTTGCGAAGCTCTGTGTACTGCGAGCGCTGCTACTCGCAGCTGAGAAGGACCGTGGAGCTAGCGGCGAATTCGGAGAGCTCTTCGCTGCACTGCGCCGCTCGCAAGCGGCTTCGTTCTTCGCCTTCTGCCGTCCGGCGAGAGCTGAACTCCAGCGGTCAGTTGCAGCTCTGCCCAACAGCGTGTTCTCAGTTCTGCGGGCAAGCACGCCCTCTTGCCTTGGCCCCGAGAGCAAAGTCCCGAGCGAGCACTCGACTCAGTGCAATGCACCCGGAAGGACGCTCTCGCTCGCCTTTCAAGGAGCGATTCCTAACAGCAGAAGCAGCAGAGGCACAAACTGCACGACGAGAGGGGACAACGTAGAACACGTCTCTGTCCTGGCACATTTTCGTGTGCGATACTTCCCTCCGGCTCTTCGGGCCTTGCGAAGCTCTGTGTACTGCGAGCGCTGCTACTCGCAGCTGAGAAGGACCGTGGAGCTAGCGGCGAATTCGGAGAGCTCTTCGCTGCACTGCGCCGCTCGCAAGCGGCTTCGTTCTTCGCCTTCTGCCGTCCGGCGAGAGCTGAACTCCAGCGGTCAGTTGCAGCTCTGCCCAACAGCGTGTTCTCAGTTCTGCGGGCAAACACGCCCTCTTGCCTTGGCCCCGAGAGAAAAGTCCCGAGCGAGCTCTCGACTCAGTGCAATGCACCCGGAAGGACGCTCTCGCTCGCCTTTCAAGGAGCGATTCCTAACAGCAGAAGCAGCAGAGGCACAAACTGCACGACGAGAAGGGACAACGTAGAACACGTCTCTGTCCTGGCACATTTGCGTGTGCGATACTTCCCTCCGGCTCTTCGGGCCTTGCGAAGCTCTGTGTACTGCGAGCGCTGCTACTCGCAGCTGAGAAGGACCGTGGAGCTAGCGGCGAATTCGGAGAGCTCTTCGCTGCACTGCGCCGCTCGCAAGCGCCTTCGTTCTTCGCCTTCTGCCGTCCGGCGAGAGCTGAACTCCAGCGGTCAGTTGCAGCTCTGCCCAACAGCGTGTTCTCAGTTCTGCGGGCAAGCACGCCCTCTTGCCTTGGCCCCGAGAGAAAAGTCCCGAGCGAGCTCTCGACTCAGTGCAATGCACCCGGAAGGACGCTCTCGCTCGCCTTTCAAGGAGCGATTCCTAACAGCAGAAGCAGCAGAGGCACAAACTGCACGACGAGAAGGGACAACGTAGAACACGTCTCTGTCCTGGCACATTTGCGTGTGCGATACTTCCCTCCGGCTCTTCGGGCCTTGCGAAGCTCTGTGTACTGCGAGCGCTGCTACTCGCAGCTGAGAAGGACCGTGGAGCTAGCGGCGAATTCGGAGAGCTCTTCGCTGCACTGCGCCGCTCGCAAGCGCCTTCGTTCTTCGCCTTCTGCCGTCCGGCGAGAGCTGAACTCCAGCGGTCAGTTGCAGCTCTGCCCAACAGCGTGTTCTCAGTTCTGCGGGCAAGCACGCCCTCTTGCCTTGGCCCCGAGAGCAAAGTCCCGAGCGAGCACTCGACTCAGTGCAATGCACCCGGAAGGACGCTCTCGCTCGTCTTTCAAGGAGCGATTCCTAACAGCAGAAGCAGCAGAGGCACAAACTGCACGACGAGAGGGGACAACGTAGAACACGTCTCTGTCCTGGCACATTTTCGTGTGCGATACTTCCCTCCGGGTCTTCGGGCCTTGCGAAGCTCTGTGTACTGCGAGCGCTGCTACTCGCAGCTGAGAAGGACCGTGGAGCTAGCGGCGAATTCGGAGAGCTCTTCGCTGCACTGCGCCGCTCGCAAGCGGCTTCGTTCTTCGCCTTCTGCCGTCCGGCGAGAGCTGAACTCCAGCGGTCAGTTGCAGCTCTGCCCAACAGCGTGTTCTCAGTTCTGCGGGCAAGCACGCCCTCTTGCCTTGGCCCCGAGAGCAAAGTCCCGAGCGAGCACTCGACTCAGTGCAATGCACCCGGAAGGACGCTCTCGCTCGCCTTTCAAGGAGCGATTCCTAACAGCAGAAGCAGCAGAGGCACAAACTGCACGACGAGAGGGGACAACGTAGAACACGTCTCTGTCCTGGCACATTTTCGTGTGCGATACTTCCCTCCGGCTCTTCGGGCCTTGCGAAGCTCTGTGTACTGCGAGCGCTGCTACTCGCAGCTGAGAAGGACCGTGGAGCTAGCGGCGAATTCGGAGAGCTCTTCGCTGCACTGCGCCGCTCGCAAGCGCCTTCGTTCTTCGCCTTCTGCCGTCCGGCGAGAGCTGAACTCCAGCGGTCAGTTGCAGCTCTGCCCAACAGCGTGTTCTCAGTTCTGCGGGCAAGCACGCC
The DNA here is from genome assembly GCF_052056855.1 of Sturnus vulgaris. NCBI lineage: Eukaryota > Metazoa > Chordata > Aves > Passeriformes > Sturnidae > Sturnus > Sturnus vulgaris. Next base: position 17,787 of record NW_028276112.1, read on the forward strand.
CTCTTGCCTTGGCCCCGAGAGCAAAGTCCCGAGCGAGCACTCGACTCAGTGCAATGCACCCGGAAGGACGCTCTCGCTCGCCTTTCAAGGAGCGATTCCTAACAGCAGAAGCAGCAGAGGCACAAACTGCACGACGAGAGGGGACAACGTAGAACACGTCTCTGTCCTGGCACATTTTCGTGTGCGATACTTCCCTCCGGCTCTTCGGGCCTTGCGAAGCTCTGTGTACTGCGAGCGCTGCTACTCGCAGCTGAGAAGGACCGTGGAGCTAGCGGCGAATTCGGAGAGCTCTTCGCTGCACTGCGCCGCTCGCAAGCGCCTTCGTTCTTCGCCTTCTGCCGTCCGGCGAGAGCTGAACTCCAGCGGTCAGTTGCAGCTCTGCCCAACAGCGTGTTCTCAGTTCTGCGGGCAAGCACGCCCTCTTGCCTTGGCCCCGAGAGCAAAGTCCCGAGCGAGCACTCGACTCAGTGCAATGCACCCGGAAGGACGCTCTCGCTCGCCTTTCAAGGAGCGATTCCTAACAGCAGAAGCAGCAGAGGCACAAACTGCACGACGAGAGGGGACAACGTAGAACACGTCTCTGTCCTGGCACATTTTCGTGTGCGATACTTCCCTCCGGCTCTTCGGGCCTTGCGAAGCTCTGTGTACTGCGAGCGCTGCTACTCGCAGCTGAGAAGGACCGTGGACCTAGCGGCGAATTCGGAGAGCTCTTCGCTGCACTGCGCCGCTCGCAAGCGGCTTCGTTCTTCGCCTTCTGCCGTCCGGCGAGAGCTGAACTCCAGCGGTCAGTTGCAGCTCTGCCCAACAGCGTGTTCTCAGTTCTGCGGGCAAGCACGCCCTCTTGCCTTGGCCCCGAGAGCAAAGTCCCGAGCGAGCACTCGACTCAGTGCAATGCACCCGGAAGGACGCTCTCGCTCGCCTTTCAAGGAGCGATTCCTAACAGCAGAAGCAGCAGAGGCACAAACTGCACGACGAGAGGGGACAACGTAGAACACGTCTCTGTCCTGGCACATTTGCGTGTGCGATACTTCCCTCCGGCTCTTCGGGCCTTGCGAAGCTCTGTGTACTGCGAGCGCTGCTACTCGCAGCTGAGAAGGACCGTGGAGCTAGCGGCGAATTCGGAGAGCTCTTCGCTGCACTGCGCCGCTCGCAAGCGCCTTCGTTCTTCGCCTTCTGCCGTCCGGCGAGAGCTGAACTCCAGCGGTCAGTTGCAGCTCTGCCCAACAGCGTGTTCTCAGTTCTGCGGGCAAGCACGCCCTCTTGCCTTGGCCCCGAGAGCAAAGTCCCGAGCGAGCACTCGACTCAGTGCAATGCACCCGGAAGGACGCTCTCGCTCGCCTTTCAAGGAGCGATTCCTAACAGCAGAAGCAGCAGAGGCACAAACTGCACGACGAGAGGGGACACCGTAGAACACGTCTCTGTCCTGGCACATTTGCGTGTGCGATACTTCCCTCCGGCTCTTCGGGCCTTGCGAAGCTCTGTGTACTGCGAGCGCTGCTACTCGCAGCTGAGAAGGACCGTGGAGCTAGCGGCGAATTCGGAGAGCTCTTCGCTGCACTGCGCCGCTCGCAAGCGCCTTCGTTCTTCGCCTTCTGCCGTCCGGCGAGAGCTGAACTCCAGCGGTCAGTTGCAGCTCTGCCCAACAGCGTGTTCTCAGTTCTGCGGGCAAGCACGCCCTCTTGCCTTGGCCCCGAGAGCAAAGTCCCGAGCGAGCACTCGACTCAGTGCAATGCACCCGGAAGGACGCTCTCGCTCGCCTTTCAAGGAGCGATTCCTAACAGCAGAAGCAGCAGAGGCACAAACTGCACGACGAGAGGGGACACCGTAGAACACGTCTCTGTCCTGGCACATTTGCGTGTGCGATACTTCCCTCCGGCTCTTCGGGCCTTGCGAAGCTCTGTGTACTGCGAGCGCTGCTACTCGCAGCTGAGAAGGACCGTGGAGCTAGCGGCGAATTCGGAGAGCTCTTCGCTGCACTGCGCCGCTCGCAAGCGGCTTCGTTCTTCGCCTTCTGCCGTCCGGCGAGAGCTGAACTCCAGCGGTCAGTTGCAGCTCTGCCCAACAGCGTGTTCTCAGTTCTGCGGGCAAGCACGCCCTCTTGCCTTGGCCCCGAGAGCAAAGTCCCGAGCGAGCACTCGACTCAGTGCAATGCACCCGGAAGGACGCTCTCGCTCGCCTTTCAAGGAGCGATTCCTAACAGCAGAAGCAGCAGAGGCACAAACTGCACGACGAGAAGGGACAACGTAGAACACGTCTCTGTCCTGGCACATTTTCGTGTGCGATACTTCCCTCCGGCTCTTCGGGCCTTGCGAAGCTCTGTGTACTGCGAGCGCTGCTACTCGCAGCTGAGAAGGACCGTGGAGCTAGCGGCGAATTCGGAGAGCTCTTCGCTGCACTGCGCCGCTCGCAAGCGGCTTCGTTCTTCGCCTTCTGCCGTCCGGCGAGAGCTGAACTCCAGCGGTCAGTTGCAGCTCTGCCCAACAGCGTGTTCTCAGTTCTGCGGGCAAGCACGCCCTCTTGCCTTGGCCCCGAGAGCAAAGTCCCGAGCGAGCACTCGACTCAGTGCAATGCACCCGGAAGGACGCTCTCGCTCGCCTTTCAAGGAGCGATTCCTAACAGCAGAAGCAGCAGAGGCACAAACTGCACGACGAGAGGGGACAACGTAGAACACGTCTCTGTCCTGGCACATTTGCGTGTGCGATACTTCCCTCCGGCTCTTCGGGCCTTGCGAAGCTCTGTGTACTGCGAGCGCTGCTACTCGCAGCTGAGAAGGACCGTGGAGCTAGCGGCGAATTCGGAGAGCTCTTCGCTGCACTGCGCCGCTCGCAAGCGGCTTCGTTCTTCGCCTTCTGCCGTCCGGCGAGAGCTGAACTCCAGCGGTCAGTTGCAGCTCTGCCCAACAGCGTGTTCTCAGTTCTGCGGGCAAGCACGCCCTCTTGCCTTGGCCCCGAGAGCAAAGTCCCGAGCGAGCACTCGACTCAGTGCAATGCACCCGGAAGGACGCTCTCGCTCGCCTTTCAAGGAGCGATTCCTAACAGCAGAAGCAGCAGAGGCACAAACTGCACGACGAGAAGGGACAACGTAGAACACGTCTCTGTCCTGGCACATTTTCGTGTGCGATACTTCCCTCCGGCTCTTCGGGCCTTGCGAAGCTCTGTGTACTGCGAGCGCTGCTACTCGCAGCTGAGAAGGACCGTGGAGCTAGCGGCGAATTCGGAGAGCTCTTCGCTGCACTGCGCCGCTCGCAAGCGGCTTCGTTCTTCGCCTTCTGCCGTCCGGCGAGAGCTGAACTCCAGCGGTCAGTTGCAGCTCTGCCCAACAGCGTGTTCTCAGTTCTGCGGGCAAGCACGCCCTCTTGCCTTGGCCCCGAGAGCAAAGTCCCGAGCGAGCACTCGACTCAGTGCAATGCACCCGGAAGGACGCTCTCGCTCGCCTTTCAAGGAGCGATTCCTAACAGCAGAAGCAGCAGAGGCACAAACTGCACGACGAGAGGGGACAACGTAGAACACGTCTCTGTCCTGGCACATTTGCGTGTGCGATACTTCCTTCCGGCTCTTCGGGCCTTGCGAAGCTCTGTGTACTGCGAGCGCTGCTACTCGCAGCTGAGAAGGACCGTGGAGCTAGCGGCGAATTCGGAGAGCTCTTCGCTGCACTGCGCCGCTCGCAAGCGGCTTCGTTCTTCGCCTTCTGCCGTCCGGCGAGAGCTGAACTCCAGCGGTCAGTTGCAGCTCTGCCCAACAGCGTGTTCTCAGTTCTGCGGGCAAGCACGCCCTCTTGCCTTGGCCCCGAGAGCAAAGTCCCGAGCGAGCACTCGACTCAGTGCAATGCACCCGGAAGGACGCTCTCGCTCGCCTTTCAAGGAGCGATTCCTAACAGCAGAAGCAGCAGAGGCACAAACTGCACGACGAGAGGGGACAACGTAGAACACGTCTCTGTCCTGGCACATTTTCGTGTGCGATACTTCCCTCCGGCTCTTCGGGCCTTGCGAAGCTCTGTGTACTGCGAGCGCTGCTACTCGCAGCTGAGAAGGACCGTGGAGCTAGCGGCGAATTCGGAGAGCTCTTCGCTGCACTGCGCCGCTCGCAAGCGGCTTCGTTCTTCGCCTTCTGCCGTCCGGCGAGAGCTGAACTCCAGCGGTCAGTTGCAGCTCTGCCCAACAGCGTGTTCTCAGTTCTGCGGGCAAGCACGCCCTCTTGCCTTGGCCCCGAGAGCAAAGTCCCGAGCGAGCACTCGACTCAGTGCAATGCACCCGGAAGGACGCTCTCGCTCGCCTTTCAAGGAGCGATTCCTAACAGCAGAAGCAGCAGAGGCACAAACTGCACGACGAGAAGGGACAACGTAGAACACGTCTCTGTCCTGGCACATTTTCGTGTGCGATACTTCCCTCCGGCTCTTCGGGCCTTGCGAAGCTCTGTGTACTGCGAGCGCTGCTACTCGCAGCTGAGAAGGACCGTGGAGCTAGCGGCGAATTCGGAGAGCTCTTCGCTGCACTGCGCCGCTCGCAAGCGGCTTCGTTCTTCGCCTTCTGCCGTCCGGCGAGAGCTGAACTCCAGCGGTCAGTTGCAGCTCTGCCCAACAGCGTGTTCTCAGTTCTGCGGGCAAGCACGCCCTCTTGCCTTGGCCCCGAGAGCAAAGTCCCGAGCGAGCACTCGACTCAGTGCAATGCACCCGGAAGGACGCTCTCGCTCGCCTTTCAAGGAGCGATTCCTAACAGCAGAAGCAGCAGAGGCACAAACTGCACGACGAGAGGGGACAACGTAGAACACGTCTCTGTCCTGGCACATTTTCGTGTGCGATACTTCCCTCCGGCTCTTCGGGCCTTGCGAAGCTCTGTGTACTGCGAGCGCTGCTACTCGCAGCTGAGAAGGACCGTGGAGCTAGCGGCGAATTCGGAGAGCTCTTCGCTGCACTGCGCCGCTCGCAAGCGGCTTCGTTCTTCGCCTTCTGCCGTCCGGCGAGAGCTGAACTCCAGCGGTCAGTTGCAGCTCTGCCCAACAGCGTGTTCTCAGTTCTGCGGGCAAGCACGCCCTCTTGCCTTGGCCCCGAGAGCAAAGTCCCGAGCGAGCACTCGACTCAGTGCAATGCACCCGGAAGGACGCTCTCGCTCGCCTTTCAAGGAGCGATTCCTAACAGCAGAAGCAGCAGAGGCACAAACTGCACGACGAGAGGGGACAACGTAGAACACGTCTCTGTCCTGGCACATTTTCGTGTGCGATACTTCCCTCCGGCTCTTCGGGCCTTGCGAAGCTCTGTGTACTGCGAGCGCTGCTACTCGCAGCTGAGAAGGACCGTGGAGCTAGCGGCGAATTCGGAGAGCTCTTCGCTGCACTGCGCCGCTCGCAAGCGGCTTCGTTCTTCGCCTTCTGCCGTCCGGCGAGAGCTGAACTCCAGCGGTCAGTTGCAGCTCTGCCCAACAGCGTGTTCTCAGTTCTGCGGGCAAGCACGCCCTCTTGCCTTGGCCCCGAGAGCAAAGTCCCGAGCGAGCACTCGACTCAGTGCAATGCACCCGGAAGGACGCTCTCGCTCGCCTTTCAAGGAGCGATTCCTAACAGCAGAAGCAGCAGAGGCACAAACTGCACGACGAGAGGGGACAACGTAGAACACGTCTCTGTCCTGGCACATTTTCGTGTGCGATACTTCCCTCCGGCTCTTCGGGCCTTGCGAAGCTCTGTGTACTGCGAGCGCTGCTACTCGCAGCTGAGAAGGACCGTGGAGCTAGCGGCGAATTCGGAGAGCTCTTCGCTGCACTGCGCCGCTCGCAAGCGGCTTCGTTCTTCGCCTTCTGCCGTCCGGCGAGAGCTGAACTCCAGCGGTCAGTTGCAGCTCTGCCCAACAGCGTGTTCTCAGTTCTGCGGGCAAACACGCCCTCTTGCCTTGGCCCCGAGAGAAAAGTCCCGAGCGAGCTCTCGACTCAGTGCAATGCACCCGGAAGGACGCTCTCGCTCGCCTTTCAAGGAGCGATTCCTAACAGCAGAAGCAGCAGAGGCACAAACTGCACGACGAGAAGGGACAACGTAGAACACGTCTCTGTCCTGGCACATTTGCGTGTGCGATACTTCCCTCCGGCTCTTCGGGCCTTGCGAAGCTCTGTGTACTGCGAGCGCTGCTACTCGCAGCTGAGAAGGACCGTGGAGCTAGCGGCGAATTGGGAGAGCTCTTCGCTGCACTGCGCCGCTCGCAAGCGGCTTCGTTCTTCGCCTTCTGCCGTCCGGCGAGAGCTGAACTCCAGCGGTCAGTTGCAGCTCTGCCCAACAGCGTGTTCTCAGTTCTGCGGGCAAGCACGCCCTCTTGCCTTGGCCCCGAGAGCAAAGTCCCGAGCGAGCACTCGACTCAGTGCAATGCACCCGGAAGGACGCTCTCGCTCGCCTTTCAAGGAGCGATTCCTAACAGCAGAAGCAGCAGAGGCACAAACTGCACGACGAGAAGGGACAACGTAGAACACGTCTCTGTCCTGGCACATTTTCGTGTGCGATACTTCCCTCCGGCTCTTCGGGCCTTGCGAAGCTCTGTGTACTGCGAGCGCTGCTACTCGCAGCTGAGAAGGACCGTGGAGCTAGCGGCGAATTGGGAGAGCTCTTCGCTGCACTGCGCCGCTCGCAAGCGGCTTCGTTCTTCGCCTTCTGCCGTCCGGCGAGAGCTGAACTCCAGCGGTCAGTTGCAGCTCTGCCCAACAGCGTGTTCTCAGTTCTGCGGGCAAGCACGCCCTCTTGCCTTGGCCCCGAGAGCAAAGTCCCGAGCGAGCACTCGACTCAGTGCAATGCACCCGGAAGGACGCTCTCGCTCGCCTTTCAAGGAGCGATTCCTAACAGCAGAAGCAGCAGAGGCACAAACTGCACGACGAGAGGGGACAACGTAGAACACGTCTCTGTCCTGGCACATTTTCGTGTGCGATACTTCCCTCCGGGTCTTCGGGCCTTGCGAAGCTCTGTGTACTGCGAGCGCTGCTACTCGCAGCTGAGAAGGACCGTGGAGCTAGCGGCGAATTCGGAGAGCTCTTCGCTGCACTGCGCCGCTCGCAAGCGGCTTCGTTCTTCGCCTTCTGCCGTCCGGCGAGAGCTGAACTCCAGCGGTCAGTTGCAGCTCTGCCCAACAGCGTGTTCTCAGTTCTGCGGGCAAGCACGCCCTCTTGCCTTGGCCCCGAGAGCAAAGTCCCGAGCGAGCACTCGACTCAGTGCAATGCACCCGGAAGGACGCTCTCGCTCGCCTTTCAAGGAGCGATTCCTAACAGCAGAAGCAGCAGAGGCACAAACTGCACGACGAGAGGGGACAACGTAGAACACGTCTCTGTCCTGGCACATTTTCGTGTGCGATACTTCCCTCCGGCTCTTCGGGCCTTGCGAAGCTCTGTGTACTGCGAGCGCTGCTACTCGCAGCTGAGAAGGACCGTGGAGCTAGCGGCGAATTCGGAGAGCTCTTCGCTGCACTGCGCCGCTCGCAAGCGCCTTCGTTCTTCGCCTTCTGCCGTCCGGCGAGAGCTGAACTCCAGCGGTCAGTTGCAGCTCTGCCCAACAGCGTGTTCTCAGTTCTGCGGGCAAGCACGCCCTCTTGCCTTGGCCCCGAGAGCAAAGTCCCGAGCGAGCACTCGACTCAGTGCAATGCACCCGGAAGGACGCTCTCGCTCGCCTTTCAAGGAGCGATTCCTAACAGCAGAAGCAGCAGAGGCACAAACTGCACGACGAGAGGGGACAACGTAGAACACGTCTCTGTCCTGGCACATTTGCGTGTGCGATACTTCCCTCCGGCTCTTCGGGCCTTGCGAAGCTCTGTGTACTGCGAGCGCTGCTACTCGCAGCTGAGAAGGACCGTGGAGCTAGCGGCGAATTCGGAGAGCTCTTCGCTGCACTGCGCCGCTCGCAAGCGCCTTCGTTCTTCGCCTTCTGCCGTCCGGCGAGAGCTGAACTCCAGCGGTCAGTTGCAGCTCTGCCCAACAGCGTGTTCTCAGTTCTGCGGGCAAGCACGCCCTCTTGCCTTGGCCCCGAGAGCAAAGTCCCGAGCGAGCACTCGACTCAGTGCAATGCACCCGGAAGGACGCTCTCGCTCGCCTTTCAAGGAGCGATTCCTAACAGCAGAAGCAGCAGAGGCACAAACTGCACGACGAGAGGGGACAACGTAGAACACGTCTCTGTCCTGGCACATTTGCGTGTGCGATACTTCCCTCCGGCTCTTCGGGCCTTGCGAAGCTCTGTGTACTGCGAGCGCTGCTACTCGCAGCTGAGAAGGACCGTGGAGCTAGCGGCGAATTCGGAGAGCTCTTCGCTGCACTGCGCCGCTCGCAAGCGGCTTCGTTCTTCGCCTTCTGCCGTCCGGCGAAGGCTGAACTCCAGCGGTCAGTTGCAGCTCTGCCCAACAGCGTGTTCTCAGTTCTGCGGGCAAGCACGCCCTCTTGCCTTGGCCCCGAGAGCAAAGTCCTGAGCGAGCACTCGACTCAGTGCAATGCACCCGGAAGGACGCTCTCGCTCGCCTTTCAAGGAGCGATTCCTAACAGCAGAAGCAGCAGAGGCACAAACTGCACGACGAGAGGGGACAACGTAGAACACGTCTCTGTCCTGGCACATTTTCGTGTGCGATACTTCCCTCCGGCTCTTCGGGCCTTGCGAAGCTCTGTGTACTGCGAGCGCTGCTACTCGCAGCTGAGAAGGACCGTGGAGCTAGCGGCGAATTCGGAGAGCTCTTCGCTGCACTGCGCCGCTCGCAAGCGCCTTCGTTCTTCGCCTTCTGCCGTCCGGCGAGAGCTGAACTCCAGCGGTCAGTTGCAGCTCTGCCCAACAGCGTGTTCTCAGTTCTGCGGGCAAGCACGCCCTCTTGCCTTGGCCCCGAGAGCAAAGTCCCGAGCGAGCACTCGACTCAGTGCAATGCACCCGGAAGGACGCTCTCGCTCGCCTTTCAAGGAGCGATTCCTAACAGCAGAAGCAGCAGAGGCACAAACTGCACGACGAGAGGGGACAACGTAGAACACGTCTCTGTCCTGGCACATTTGCGTGTGCGATACTTCCCTCCGGCTCTTCGGGCCTTGCGAAGCTCTGTGTACTGCGAGCGCTGCTACTCGCAGCTGAGAAGGACCGTGGAGCTAGCGGCGAATTCGGAGAGCTCTTCGCTGCACTGCGCCGCTCGCAAGCGCCTTCGTTCTTCGCCTTCTGCCGTCCGGCGAGAGCTGAACTCCAGCGGTCAGTTGCAGCTCTGCCCAACAGCGTGTTCTCAGTTCTGCGGGCAAGCACGCCCTCTTGCCTTGGCCCCGAGAGCAAAGTCCCGAGCGAGCACTCGACTCAGTGCAATGCACCCGGAAGGACGCTCTCGCTCGCCTTTCAAGGAGCGATTCCTAACAGCAGAAGCAGCAGAGGCACAAACTGCACGACGAGAGGGGACAACGTAGAACACGTCTCTGTCCTGGCACATTTGCGTGTGCGATACTTCCTTCCGGCTCTTCGGGCCTTGCGAAGCTCTGTGTACTGCGAGCGCTGCTACTCGCAGCTGAGAAGGACCGTGGAGCTAGCGGCGAATTCGGAGAGCTCTTCGCTGCACTGCGCCGCTCGCAAGCGGCTTCGTTCTTCGCCTTCTGCCGTCCGGCGAGAGCTGAACTCCAGCGGTCAGTTGCAGCTCTGCCCAACAGCGTGTTCTCAGTTCTGCGGGCAAGCACGCCCTCTTGCCTTGGCCCCGAGAGCAAAGTCCCGAGCGAGCACTCGACTCAGTGCAATGCACCCGGAAGGACGCTCTCGCTCGCCTTTCAAGGAGCGATTCCTAACAGCAGAAGCAGCAGAGGCACAAACTGCACGACGAGAAGGGACAACGTAGAACACGTCTCTGTCCTGGCACATTTGCGTGTGCGATACTTCCCTCCGGCTCTTCGGGCCTTGCGAAGCTCTGTGTACTGCGAGCGCTGCTACTCGCAGCTGAGAAGGACCGTGGAGCTAGCGGCGAATTCGGAGAGCTCTTCGCTGCACTGCGCCGCTCGCAAGCGGCTTCGTTCTTCGCCTTCTGCCGTCCGGCGAGAGCTGAACTCCAGCGGTCAGTTGCAGCTCTGCCCAACAGCGTGTTCTCAGTTCTGCGGGCAAGCACGCCCTCTTGCCTTGGCCCCGAGAGCAAAGTCCCGAGCGAGCACTCGACTCAGTGCAATGCACCCGGAAGGACGCTCTCGCTCGCCTTTCAAGGAGCGATTCCTAACAGCAGAAGCAGCAGAGGCACAAACTGCACGACGAGAGGGGACAACGTAGAACACGTCTCTGTCCTGGCACATTTTCGTGTGCGATACTTCCCTCCGGCTCTTCGGGCCTTGCGAAGCTCTGTGTACTGCGAGCGCTGCTACTCGCAGCTGAGAAGGACCGTGGAGCTAGCGGCGAATTCGGAGAGCTCTTCGCTGCACTGCGCCGCTCGCAAGCGGCTTCGTTCTTCGCCTTCTGCCGTCCGGCGAGAGCTGAACTCCAGCGGTCAGTTGCAGCTCTGCCCAACAGCGTGTTCTCAGTTCTGCGGGCAAGCACGCCCTCTTGCCTTGGCCCCGAGAGCAAAGTCCCGAGCGAGCACTCGACTCAGTGCAATGCACCCGGAAGGACGCTCTCGCTCGCCTTTCAAGGAGCGATTCCTAACAGCAGAAGCAGCAGAGGCACAAACTGCACCACGAGAGGGGACAACGTAGAACACGTCTCTGTCCTGGCACATTTGCGTGTGCGATACTTCCCTCCGGGTCTTCGGGCCTTGCGAAGCTCTGTGTACTGCGAGCGCTGCTACTCGCAGCTGAGAAGGACCGTGGAGCTAGCGGCGAATTCGGAGAGCTCTTCGCTGCACTGCGCCGCTCGCAAGCGGCTTCGTTCTTCGCCTTCTGCCGTCCGGCGAGAGCTGAACTCCAGCGGTCAGTTGCAGCTCTGCCCAACAGCGTGTTCTCAGTTCTGCGGGCAAGCACGCCCTCTTGCCTTGGCCCCGAGAGCAAAGTCCCGAGCGAGCACTCGACTCAGTGCAATGCACCCGGAAGGACGCTCTCGCTCGCCTTTCAAGGAGCGATTCCTAACAGCAGAAGCAGCAGAGGCACAAACTGCACGACGAGAGGGGACAACGTAGAACACGTCTCTGTCCTGGCACATTTTCGTGTGCGATACTTCCCTCCGGCTCTTCGGGCCTTGCGAAGCTCTGTGTACTGCGAGCGCTGCTACTCGCAGCTGAGAAGGACCGTGGAGCTAGCGGCGAATTCGGAGAGCTCTTCGCTGCACTGCGCCGCTCGCAAGCGGCTTCGTTCTTCGCCTTCTGCCGTCCGGCGAGAGCTGAACTCCAGCGGTCAGTTGCAGCTCTGCCCAACAGCGTGTTCTCAGTTCTGCGGGCAAGCACGCCCTCTTGCCTTGGCCCCGAGAGCAAAGTCCCGAGCGAGCACTCGACTCAGTGCAATGCACCCGGAAGGACGCTCTCGCTCGCCTTTCAAGGAGCGATTCCTAACAGCAGAAGCAGCAGAGGCACAAACTGCACGACGAGAGGGGACAACGTAGAACACGTCTCTGTCCTGGCACATTTTCGTGTGCGATACTTCCCTCCGGCTCTTCGGGCCTTGCGAAGCTCTGTGTACTGCGAGCGCTGCTACTCGCAGCTGAGAAGGACCGTGGAGCTAGCGGCGAATTCGGAGAGCTCTTCGCTGCACTGCGCCGCTCGCAAGCGGCTTCGTTCTTCGCCTTCTGCCGTCCGGCGAGAGCTGAACTCCAGCGGTCAGTTGCAGCTCTGCCCAACAGCGTGTTCTCAGTTCTGCGGGCAAGCACGCCCTCTTGCCTTGGCCCCGAGAGCAAAGTCCCGAGCGAGCACTCGACTCAGTGCAATGCACCCGGAAGGACGCTCTCGCTCGCCTTTCAAGGAGCGATTCCTAACAGCAGAAGCAGCAGAGGCACAAACTGCACGACGAGAAGGGACAACGTAGAACACGTCTCTGTCCTGGCACATTTGCGTGTGCGATACTTCCCTCCGGCTCTTCGGGCCTTGCGAAGCTCTGTGTACTGCGAGCGCTGCTACTCGCAGCTGAGAAGGACCGTGGAGCTAGCGGCGAATTCGGAGAGCTCTTCGCTGCACTGCGCCGCTCGCAAGCGGCTTCGTTCTTCGCCTTCTGCCGTCCGGCGAGAGCTGAACTCCAGCGGTCAGTTGCAGCTCTGCCCAACAGCGTGTTCTCAGTTCTGCGGGCAAACACGCCCTCTTGCCTTGGCCCCGAGAGAAAAGTCCCGAGCGAGCTCTCGACTCAGTGCAATGCACCCGGAAGGACGCTCTCGCTCGCCTTTCAAGGAGCGATTCCTAACAGCAGAAGCAGCAGAGGCACAAACTGCACGACGAGAGGGGACAACGTAGAACACGTCTCTGTCCTGGCACATTTGCGTGTGCGATACTTCCCTCCGGCTCTTCGGGCCTTGCGAAGCTCTGTGTACTGCGAGCGCTGCTACTCGCAGCTGAGAAGGACCGTGGAGCTAGCGGCGAATTCGGAGAGCTCTTCGCTGCACTGCGCCGCTCGCAAGCGGCTTCGTTCTTCGCCTTCTGCCGTCCGGCGAGAGCTGAACTCCAGCGGTCAGTTGCAGCTCTGCCCAACAGCGTGTTCTCAGTTCTGCGGGCAAGCACGCCCTCTTGCCTTGGCCCCGAGAGCAAAGTCCCGAGCGAGCACTCGACTCAGTGCAATGCACCCGGAAGGACGCTCTCGCTCGCCTTTCAAGGAGCGATTCCTAACAGCAGAAGCAGCAGAGGCACAAACTGCACGACGAGAGGGGACAACGTAGAACACGTCTCTGTCCTGGCACATTTTCGTGTGCGATACTTCCTTCCGGCTCTTCGGGCCTTGCGAAGCTCTGTGTACTGCGAGCGCTGCTACTCGCAGCTGAGAAGGACCGTGGAGCTAGCGGCGAATTCGGAGAGCTCTTCGCTGCACTGCGCCGCTCGCAAGCGGCTTCGTTCTTCGCCTTCTGCCGTCCGGCGAGAGCTGAACTCCAGCGGTCAGTTGCAGCTCTGCCCAACAGCGTGTTCTCAGTTCTGCGGGCAAGCACGCCCTCTTGCCTTGGCCCCGAGAGCAAAGTCCCGAGCGAGCACTCGACTCAGTGCAATGCACCCGGAAGGACGCTCTCGCTCGCCTTTCAAGGAGCGATTCCTAACAGCAGAAGCAGCAGAGGCACAAACTGCACGACGAGAAGGGACAACGTAGAACACGTCTCTGTCCTGGCACATTTTCGTGTGCGATACTTCCCTCCGGCTCTTCGGGCCTTGCGAAGCTCTGTGTACTGCGAGCGCTGCTACTCGCAGCTGAGAAGGACCGTGGAGCTAGCGGCGAATTCGGAGAGCTCTTCGCTGCACTGCGCCGCTCGCAAGCGGCTTCGTTCTTCGCCTTCTGCCGTCCGGCGAGAGCTGAACTCCAGCGGTCAGTTGCAGCTCTGCCCAACAGCGTGTTCTCAGTTCTGCGGGCAAGCACGCCCTCTTGCCTTGGCCCCGAGAGCAAAGTCCCGAGCGAGCACTCGACTCAGTGCAATGCACCCGGAAGGACGCTCTCGCTCGCCTTTCAAGGAGCGATTCCTAACAGCAGAAGCAGCAGAGGCACAAACTGCACGACGAGAGGGGACAACGTAGAACACGTCTCTGTCCTGGCACATTTGCGTGTGCGATACTTCCCTCCGGCTCTTCGGGCCTTGCGAAGCTCTGTGTACTGCGAGCGCTGCTACTCGCAGCTGAGAAGGACCGTGGAGCTAGCGGCGAATTCGGAGAGCTCTTCGCTGCACTGCGCCGCTCGCAAGCGGCTTCGTTCTTCGCCTTCTGCCGTCCGGCGAGAGCTGAACTCCAGCGGTCAGTTGCAGCTCTGCCCAACAGCGTGTTCTCAGTTCTGCGGGCAAGCACGCCCTCTTGCCTTGGCCCCGAGAGCAAAGTCCCGAGCGAGCTCTCGACTCAGTGCAATGCACCCGGAAGGACGCTCTCGCTCGCCTTTCAAGGAGCGATTCCTAACAGCAGAAGCAGCAGAGGCACAAACTGCACGACGAGAAGGGACAACGTAGAACACGTCTCTGTCCTGGCACATTTGCGTGTGCGATACTTCCCTCCGGCTCTTCGGGCCTTGCGAAGCTCTGTGTACTGCGAGCGCTGCTACTCGCAGCTGAGAAGGACCGTGGAGCTAGCGGCGAATTCGGAGAGCTCTTCGCTGCACTGCGCCGCTCGCAAGCGGCTTCGTTCTTCGCCTTCTGCCGTCCGGCGAGAGCTGAACTCCAGCGGTCAGTTGCAGCTCTGCCCAACAGCGTGTTCTCAGTTCTGCGGGCAAGCACGCCCTCTTGCCTTGGCCCCGAGAGCAAAGTCCCGAGCGAGCACTCGACTCAGTGCAATGCACCCGGAAGGACGCTCTCGCTCGCCTTTCAAGGAGCGATTCCTAACAGCAGAAGCAGCAGAGGCACAAACTGCACGACGAGAAGGGACAACGTAGAACACGTCTCTGTCCTGGCACATTTTCGTGTGCGATACTTCCCTCCGGCTCTTCGGGCCTTGCGAAGCTCTGTGTACTGCGAGCGCTGCTACTCGCAGCTGAGAAGGACCGTGGAGCTAGCGGCGAATTCGGAGAGCTCTTCGCTGCACTGCGCCGCTCGCAAGCGGCTTCGTTCTTCGCCTTCTGCCGTCCGGCGAGAGCTGAACTCCAGCGGTCAGTTGCAGCTCTGCCCAACAGCGTGTTCTCAGTTCTGCGGGCAAGCACGCCCTCTTGCCTTGGCCCCGAGAGCAAAGTCCCGAGCGAGCACTCGACTCAGTGCAATGCACCCGGAAGGACGCTCTCGCTCGCCTTTCAAGGAGCGATTCCTAACAGCAGAAGCAGCAGAGGCACAAACTGCACGACGAGAAGGGACAACGTAGAACACGTCTCTGTCCTGGCACATTTTCGTGTGCGATACTTCCCTCCGGCTCTTCGGGCCTTGCGAAGCTCTGTGTACTGCGAGCGCTGCTACTCGCAGCTGAGAAGGACCGTGGAGCTAGCGGCGAATTCGGAGAGCTCTTCGCTGCACTGCGCCGCTCGCAAGCGGCTTCGTTCTTCGCCTTCTGCCGTCCGGCGAGAGCTGAACTCCAGCGGTCAGTTGCAGCTCTGCCCAACAGCGTGTTCTCAGTTCTGCGGGCAAACACGCCCTCTTGCCTTGGCCCCGAGAGCAAAGTCCCGAGCGAGCACTCGACTCAGTGCAATGCACCCGGAAGGACGCTCTCGCTCGCCTTTCAAGGAGCGATTCCTAACAGCAGAAGCAGCAGAGGCACAAACTGCACGACGAGAGGGGACAACGTAGAACACGTCTCTGTCCTGGCACATTTGCGTGTGCGATACTTCCCTCCGGCTCTTCGGGCCTTGCGAAGCTCTGTGTACTGCGAGCGCTGCTACTCGCAGCTGAGAAGGACCGTGGAGCTAGCGGCGAATTCGGAGAGCTCTTCGCTGCACTGCGCCGCTCGCAAGCGGCTTCGTTCTTCGCCTTCTGCCGTCCGGCGAGAGCTGAACTCCAGCGGTCAGTTGCAGCTCTGCCCAACAGCGTGTTCTCAGTTCTGCGGGCAAGCACGCCCTCTTGCCTTGGCCCCGAGAGCAAAGTCCCGAGCGAGCACTCGACTCAGTGCAATGCACCCGGAAGGACGCTCTCGCTCGCCTTTCAAGGAGCGATTCCTAACAGCAGAAGCAGCAGAGGCACAAACTGCACGACGAGAGGGGACAACGTAGAACACGTCTCTGTCCTGGCACATTTTCGTGTGCGATACTTCCCTCCGGCTCTTCGGGCCTTGCGAAGCTCTGTGTACTGCGAGCGCTGCTACTCGCAGCTGAGAAGGACCGTGGAGCTAGCGGCGAATTCGGAGAGCTCTTCGCTGCACTGCGCCGCTCGCAAGCGGCTTCGTTCTTCGCCTTCTGCCGTCCGGCGAAGGCTGAACTCCAGCGGTCAGTTGCAGCTCTGCCCAACAGCGTGTTCTCAGTTCTGCGGGCAAGCACGCCCTCTTGCCTTGGCCCCGAGAGCAAAGTCCCGAGCGAGCACTCGACTCAGTGCAATGCACCCGGAAGGACGCTCTCGCTCGCCTTTCAAGGAGCGATTCCTAACAGCAGAAGCAGCAGAGGCACAAACTGCACGACGAGAGGGGACAACGTAGAACACGTCTCTGTCCTGGCACATTTTCGTGTGCGATACTTCCCTCCGGCTCTTCGGGCCTTGCGAAGCTCTGTGTACTGCGAGCGCTGCTACTCGCAGCTGAGAAGGACCGTGGAGCTAGCGGCGAATTCGGAGAGCTCTTCGCTGCACTGCGCCGCTCGCAAGCGGCTTCGTTCTTCGCCTTCTGCCGTCCGGCGAAGGCTGAACTCCAGCGGTCAGTTGCAGCTCTGCCCAACAGCGTGTTCTCAGTTCTGCGGGCAAGCACGCCCTCTTGCCTTGGCCCCGAGAGCAAAGTCCCGAGCGAGCACTCGACTCAGTGCAATGCACCCGGAAGGACGCTCTCGCTCGCCTTTCAAGGAGCGATTCCTAACAGCAGAAGCAGCAGAGGCACAAACTGCACGACGAGAGGGGACAACGTAGAACACGTCTCTGTCCTGGCACATTTTCGTGTGCGATACTTCCCTCCGGCTCTTCGGGCCTTGCGAAGCTCTGTGTACTGCGAGCGCTGCTACTCGCAGCTGAGAAGGACCGTGGAGCTAGCGGCGAATTCGGAGAGCTCTTCGCTGCACTGCGCCGCTCGCAAGCGGCTTCGTTCTTCGCCTTCTGCCGTCCGGCGAGAGCTGAACTCCAGCGGTCAGTTGCAGCTCTGCCCAACAGCGTGTTCTCAGTTCTGCGGGCAAGCACGCCCTCTTGCCTTGGCCCCGAGAGCAAAGTCCCGAGCGAGCACTCGACTCAGTGCAATGCACCCGGAAGGACGCTCTCGCTCGCCTTTCAAGGAGCGATTCCTAACAGCAGAAGCAGCAGAGGCACAAACTGCACGACGAGAGGGGACAACGTAGAACACGTCTCTGTCCTGGCACATTTTCGTGAGCGATACTTCCCTCCGGCTCTTCGGGCCTTGCGAAGCTCTGTGTACTGCGAGCGCTGCTACTCGCAGCTGAGAAGGACCGTGGAGCTAGCGGCGAATTCGGAGAGCTCTTCGCTGCACTGCGCCGCTCGCAAGCGGCTTCGTTCTTCGCCTTCTGCCGTCCGGCGAAGGCTGAACTCCAGCGGTCCTTTGCAGCTCTGCCCAACAGCGTGTTCTCGGTTCTTCGGGCAAGCACGCCCTCTTGCCTTGGCCCCGAGAGCAAAGTCCCGAGCGAGCACTCGACTCAGTGCAATGCACCCGGAAGGACGCTCTCGCTCGCCTTTCAAGGAGCGATTCCTAACAGCAGAAGCAGCAGAGGCACAAACTGCACGACGAGAGGGGACACCGTAGAACACGTCTCTGTCCTGGCACATTTTCGTGTGCGATACTTCCCTCCGGCTCTTCGGGCCTTGCGAAGCTCTGTGTACTGCGAGAGCAGCTACTCGCAGCTGAGAAGGACCGTGGAGCTAGCGGCGAATTCGGAGAGCTCTTCGCTGCACTGCGCCGCTCGCAAGCGGCTTCGTTCTTCGCCTTCTGCCGTCCGGCGAGAGCTGAACTCCAGCGGTCAGTTGCAGCTCTGCCCAACAGCGTGTTCTCGGTTCTGCGGGCAAGCACGCCCTCTTGCCTTGGCCCCGAGAGCAAAGTCCCGAGCGAGCACTCGACTCAGTGCAATGCACCCGGAAGGACGCTCTCGCTCGCCTTTCAAGGAGCGATTCCTAACAGCAGAAGCAGCAGAGGCACAAACTGCACGACGAGAGGGGACAACGTAGAACACGTCTCTGTCCTGGCACATTTTCGTGTGCGATACTTCCCTCCGGCTCTTCGGGCCTTGCGAAGCTCTGTGTACTGCGAGCGCTGCTACTCGCAGCTGAGAAGGACCGTGGAGCTAGCGGCGAATTCGGAGAGCTCTTCGCTGCACTGCGCCGCTCGCAAGCGGCTTCGTTCTTCGCCTTCTGCCGTCCGGCGAGAGCTGAACTCCAGCGGTCAGTTGCAGCTCTGCCCAACAGCGTGTTCTCAGTTCTGCGGGCAAGCACGCCCTCTTGCCTTGGCCCCGAGAGCAAAGTCCCGAGCGAGCTCTCGACTCAGTGCAATGCACCCGGAAGGACGCTCTCGCTCGCCTTTCAAGGAGCGATTCCTAACAGCAGAAGCAGCAGAGGCACAAACTGCACGACGAGAGGGGACAACGTAGAACACGTCTCTGTCCTGGCACATTTGCGTGTGCGATACTTCCCTCCGGCTCTTCGGGCCTTGCGAAGCTCTGTGTACTGCGAGCGCTGCTACTCGCAGCTGAGAAGGACCGTGGAGCTAGCGGCGAATTCGGAGAGCTCTTCGCTGCACTGCGCCGCTCGCAAGCGGCTTCGTTCTTCGCCTTCTGCCGTCCGGCGAGAGCTGAACTCCAGCGGTCAGTTGCAGCTCTGCCCAACAGCGTGTTCTCAGTTCTGCGGGCAAGCACGCCCTCTTGCCTTGGCCCCGAGAGCAAAGTCCCGAGCGAGCTCTCGACTCAGTGCAATGCACCCGGAAGGACGCTCTCGCTCGCCTTTCAAGGAGCGATTCCTAACAGCAGAAGCAGCAGAGGCACAAACTGCACGACGAGAGGGGACAACGTAGAACACGTCTCTGTCCTGGCACATTTGCGTGTGCGATACTTCCCTCCGGCTCTTCGGGCCTTGCGAAGCTCTGTGTACTGCGAGCGCTGCTACTCGCAGCTGAGAAGGACCGTGGAGCTAGCGGCGAATTCGGAGAGCTCTTCGCTGCACTGCGCCGCTCGCAAGCGGCTTCGTTCTTCGCCTTCTGCCGTCCGGCGAGAGCTGAACTCCAGCGGTCAGTTGCAGCTCTGCCCAACAGCGTGTTCTCAGTTCTGCGGGCAAGCACGCCCTCTTGCCTTGGCCCCGAGAGCAAAGTCCCGAGCGAGCACTCGACTCAGTGCAATGCACCCGGAAGGACGCTCTCGCTCGCCTTTCAAGGAGCGATTCCTAACAGCAGAAGCAGCAGAGGCACAAACTGCACGACGAGAGGGGACAACGTAGAACACGTCTCTGTCCTGGCACATTTTCGTGAGCGATACTTCCCTCCGGCTCTTCGGGCCTTGCGAAGCTCTGTGTACTGCGAGCGCTGCTACTCGCAGCTGAGAAGGACCGTGGAGCTAGCGGCGAATTCGGAGAGCTCTTCGCTGCACTGCGCCGCTCGCAAGCGGCTTCGTTCTTCGCCTTCTGCCGTCCGGCGAAGGCTGAACTCCAGCGGTCCTTTGCAGCTCTGCCCAACAGCGTGTTCTCGGTTCTTCGGGCAAGCACGCCCTCTTGCCTTGGCCCCGAGAGCAAAGTCCCGAGCGAGCACTCGACTCAGTGCAATGCACCCGGAAGGACGCTCTCGCTCGCCTTTCAAGGAGCGATTCCTAACAGCAGAAGCAGCAGAGGCACAAACTGCACGACGAGAGGGGACACCGTAGAACACGTCTCTGTCCTGGCACATTTTCGTGTGCGATACTTCCCTCCGGCTCTTCGGGCCTTGCGAAGCTCTGTGTACTGCGAGAGCAGCTACTCGCAGCTGAGAAGGACCGTGGAGCTAGCGGCGAATTCGGAGAGCTCTTCGCTGCACTGCGCCGCTCGCAAGCGGCTTCGTTCTTCGCCTTCTGCCGTCCGGCGAGAGCTGAACTCCAGCGGTCAGTTGCAGCTCTGCCCAACAGCGTGTTCTCGGTTCTGCGGGCAAGCACGCCCTCTTGCCTTGGCCCCGAGAGCAAAGTCCCGAGCGAGCACTCGACTCAGTGCAATGCACCCGGAAGGACGCTCTCGCTCGCCTTTCAAGGAGCGATTCCTAACAGCAGAAGCAGCAGAGGCACAAACTGCACGACGAGAGGGGACAACGTAGAACACGTCTCTGTCCTGGCACATTTTCGTGTGCGATACTTCCCTCCGGCTCTTCGGGCCTTGCGAAGCTCTGTGTACTGCGAGCGCTGCTACTCGCAGCTGAGAAGGACCGTGGAGCTAGCGGCGAATTCGGAGAGCTCTTCGCTGCACTGCGCCGCTCGCAAGCGGCTTCGTTCTTCGCCTTCTGCCGTCCGGCGAGAGCTGAACTCCAGCGGTCAGTTGCAGCTCTGCCCAACAGCGTGTTCTCAGTTCTGCGGGCAAGCACGCCCTCTTGCCTTGGCCCCGAGAGCAAAGTCCCGAGCGAGCACTCGACTCAGTGCAATGCACCCGGAAGGACGCTCTCGCTCGCCTTTCAAGGAGCGATTCCTAACAGCAGAAGCAGCAGAGGCACAAACTGCACGACGAGAAGGGACAACGTAGAACACGTCTCTGTCCTGGCACATTTTCGTGTGCGATACTTCCCTCCGGCTCTTCGGGCCTTGCGAAGCTCTGTGTACTGCGAGCGCTGCTACTCGCAGCTGAGAAGGACCGTGGAGCTAGCGGCGAATTCGGAGAGCTCTTCGCTGCACTGCGCCGCTCGCAAGCGGCTTCGTTCTTCGCCTTCTGCCGTCCGGCGAGAGCTGAACTCCAGCGGTCAGTTGCAGCTCTGCCCAACAGCGTGTTCTCAGTTCTGCGGGCAAACACGCCCTCTTGCCTTGGCCCCGAGAGCAAAGTCCCGAGCGAGCACTCGACTCAGTGCAATGCACCCGGAAGGACGCTCTCGCTCGCCTTTCAAGGAGCGATTCCTAACAGCAGAAGCAGCAGAGGCACAAACTGCACGACGAGAAGGGACAACGTAGAACACGTCTCTGTCCTGGCACATTTTCGTGTGCGATACTTCCCTCCGGCTCTTCGGGCCTTGCGAAGCTCTGTGTACTGCGAGCGCTGCTACTCGCAGCTGAGAAGGACCGTGGAGCTAGCGGCGAATTCGGAGAGCTCTTCGCTGCACTGCGCCGCTCGCAAGCGGCTTCGTTCTTCGCCTTCTGCCGTCCGGCGAGAGCTGAACTCCAGCGGTCAGTTGCAGCTCTGCCCAACAGCGTGTTCTCAGTTCTGCGGGCAAGCACGCCCTCTTGCCTTGGCCCCGAGAGCAAAGTCCCGAGCGAGCACTCGACTCAGTGCAATGCACCCGGAAGGACGCTCTCGCTCGCCTTTCAAGGAGCGATTCCTAACAGCAGAAGCAGCAGAGGCACAAACTGCACGACGAGAAGGGACAACGTAGAACACGTCTCTGTCCTGGCACATTTTCGTGTGCGATACTTCCCTCCGGCTCTTCGGGCCTTGCGAAGCTCTGTGTACTGCGAGCGCTGCTACTCGCAGCTGAGAAGGACCGTGGAGCTAGCGGCGAATTCGGAGAGCTCTTCGCTGCACTGCGCCGCTCGCAAGCGGCTTCGTTCTTCGCCTTCTGCCGTCCGGCGAGAGCTGAACTCCAGCGGTCAGTTGCAGCTCTGCCCAACAGCGTGTTCTCAGTTCTGCGGGCAAGCACGCCCTCTTGCCTTGGCCCCGAGAGCAAAGTCCCGAGCGAGCACTCGACTCAGTGCAATGCACCCGGAAGGACGCTCTCGCTCGCCTTTCAAGGAGCGATTCCTAACAGCAGAAGCAGCAGAGGCACAAACTGCACGACGAGAGGGGACAACGTAGAACACGTCTCTGTCCTGGCACATTTTCGTGTGCGATACTTCCCTCCGGCTCTTCGGGCCTTGCGAAGCTCTGTGTACTGCGAGCGCTGCTACTCGCAGCTGAGAAGGACCGTGGAGCTAGCGGCGAATTCGGAGAGCTCTTCGCTGCACTGCGCCGCTCGCAAGCGCCTTCGTTCTTCGCCTTCTGCCGTCCGGCGAGAGCTGAACTCCAGCGGTCAGTTGCAGCTCTGCCCAACAGCGTGTTCTCAGTTCTGCGGGCAAGCACGCCCTCTTGCCTTGGCCCCGAGAGCAAAGTCCCGAGCGAGCACTCGACTCAGTGCAATGCACCCGGAAGGACGCTCTCGCTCGCCTTTCAAGGAGCGATTCCTAACAGCAGAAGCAGCAGAGGCACAAACTGCACGACGAGAGGGGACAACGTAGAACACGTCTCTGTCCTGGCACATTTGCGTGTGCGATACTTCCCTCCGGCTCTTCGGGCCTTGCGAAGCTCTGTGTACTGCGAGCGCTGCTACTCGCAGCTGAGAAGGACCGTGGAGCTAGCGGCGAATTCGGAGAGCTCTTCGCTGCACTGCGCCGCTCGCAAGCGGCTTCGTTCTTCGCCTTCTGCCGTCCGGCGAAGGCTGAACTCCAGCGGTCCTTTGCAGCTCTGCCCAACAGCGTGTTCTCGGTTCTGCGGGCAAGCACGCCCTCTTGCCTTGGCCCCGAGAGCAAAGTCCCGAGCGAGCACTCGACTCAGTGCAATGCACCCGGAAGGACGCTCTCGCTCGCCTTTCAAGGAGCGATTCCTAACAGCAGAAGCAGCAGAGGCACAAACTGCACGACGAGAGGGGACACCGTAGAACACGTCTCTGTCCTGGCACATTTTCGTGTGCGATACTTCCCTCCGGCTCTTCGGGCCTTGCGAAGCTCTGTGTACTGCGAGAGCAGCTACTCGCAGCTGAGAAGGACCGTGGAGCTAGCGGCGAATTCGGAGAGCTCTTCGCTGCACTGCGCCGCTCGCAAGCGGCTTCGTTCTTCGCCTTCTGCCGTCCGGCGAGAGCTGAACTCCAGCGGTCAGTTGCAGCTCTGCCCAACAGCGTGTTCTCGGTTCTGCGGGCAAGCACGCCCTCTTGCCTTGGCCCCGAGAGCAAAGTCCCGAGCGAGCACTCGACTCAGTGCAATGCACCCGGAAGGACGCTCTCGCTCGCCTTTCAAGGAGCGATTCCTAACAGCAGAAGCAGCAGAGGCACAAACTGCACGACGAGAGGGGACAACGTAGAACACGTCTCTGTCCTGGCACATTTTCGTGTGCGATACTTCCCTCCGGGTCTTCGGGCCTTGCGAAGCTCTGTGTACTGCGAGCGCTGCTACTCGCAGCTGAGAAGGACCGTGGAGCTAGCGGCGAATTCGGAGAGCTCTTCGCTGCACTTCGCCGCTCGCAAGCGGCTTCGTTCTTCGCCTTCTGCCGTCCGGCGAGAGCTGAACTCCAGCGGTCAGTTGCAGCTCTGCCCAACAGCGTGTTCTCGGTTCTGCGGGCAAGCACGCCCTCTTGCCTTGGACCCGAGAGCAAAGTCCCGAGCGAGCTCTCGACTCAGTGCAATGCACCCGGAAGGACGCTCTCGCTCGCCTTTCAAGGAGCGATTCCTAACAGCAGAAGCAGCAGAGGCACAAACTGCACGACGAGAAGGGACAACGTAGAACACGTCTCTGTCCTGGCACATTTTCGTGTGCGATACTTCCCTCCGGCTCTTCGGGCCTTGCGAAGCTCTGTGTACTGCGAGCGCTGCTACTCGCAGCTGAGAAGGACCGTGGAGCTAGCGGCGAATTCGGAGAGCTCTTCGCTGCACTGCGCCGCTCGCAAGCGGCTTCGTTCTTCGCCTTCTGCCGTCCGGCGAGAGCTGAACTCCAGCGGTCAGTTGCAGCTCTGCCCAACAGCGTGTTCTCAGTTCTGCGGGCAAGCACGCCCTCTTGCCTTGGCCCCGAGAGCAAAGTCCCGAGCGAGCACTCGACTCAGTGCAATGCACCCGGAAGGACGCTCTCGCTCGCCTTTCAAGGAGCGATTCCTAACAGCAGAAGCAGCAGAGGCACAAACTGCACGACGAGAAGGGACAACGTAGAACACGTCTCTGTCCTGGCACATTTTCGTGTGCGATACTTCCCTCCGGCTCTTCGGGCCTTGCGAAGCTCTGTGTACTGCGAGCGCTGCTACTCGCAGCTGAGAAGGACCGTGGAGCTAGCGGCGAATTCGGAGAGCTCTTCGCTGCACTGCGCCGCTCGCAAGCGGCTTCGTTCTTCGCCTTCTGCCGTCCGGCGAGAGCTGAACTCCAGCGGTCAGTTGCAGCTCTGCCCAACAGCGTGTTCTCAGTTCTGCGGGCAAGCACGCCCTCTTGCCTTGGCCCCGAGAGCAAAGTCCCGAGCGAGCACTCGACTCAGTGCAATGCACCCGGAAGGACGCTCTCGCTCGCCTTTCAAGGAGCGATTCCTAACAGCAGAAGCAGCAGAGGCACAAACTGCACGACGAGAGGGGACAACGTAGAACACGTCTCTGTCCTGGCACATTTTCGTGTGCGATACTTCCCTCCGGCTCTTCGGGCCTTGCGAAGCTCTGTGTACTGCGAGCGCTGCTACTCGCAGCTGAGAAGGACCGTGGAGCTAGCGGCGAATTCGGAGAGCTCTTCGCTGCACTGCGCCGCTCGCAAGCGCCTTCGTTCTTCGCCTTCTGCCGTCCGGCGAGAGCTGAACTCCAGCGGTCAGTTGCAGCTCTGCCCAACAGCGTGTTCTCAGTTCTGCGGGCAAGCACGCCCTCTTGCCTTGGCCCCGAGAGCAAAGTCCCGAGCGAGCACTCGACTCAGTGCAATGCACCCGGAAGGACGCTCTCGCTCGCCTTTCAAGGAGCGATTCCTAACAGCAGAAGCAGCAGAGGCACAAACTGCACGACGAGAGGGGACAACGTAGAACACGTCTCTGTCCTGGCACATTTGCGTGTGCGATACTTCCCTCCGGCTCTTCGGGCCTTGCGAAGCTCTGTGTACTGCGAGCGCTGCTACTCGCAGCTGAGAAGGACCGTGGAGCTAGCGGCGAATTCGGAGAGCTCTTCGCTGCACTGCGCCGCTCGCAAGCGGCTTCGTTCTTCGCCTTCTGCCGTCCGGCGAAGGCTGAACTCCAGCGGTCCTTTGCAGCTCTGCCCAATAGCGTGTTCTCGGTTCTTCGGGCAAGCACGCCCTCTTGCCTTGGCCCCGAGAGCAAAGTCCCGAGCGAGCACTCGACTCAGTGCAATGCACCCGGAAGGACGCTCTCGCTCGCCTTTCAAGGAGCGATTCCTAACAGCAGAAGCAGCAGAGGCACAAACTGCACGACGAGAGGGGACACCGTAGAACACGTCTCTGTCCTGGCACATTTTCGTGTGCGATACTTCCCTCCGGCTCTTCGGGCCTTGCGAAGCTCTGTGTACTGCGAGAGCAGCTACTCGCAGCTGAGAAGGACCGTGGAGCTAGCGGCGAATTCGGAGAGCTCTTCGCTGCACTGCGCCGCTCGCAAGCGCCTTCGTTCTTCGCCTTCTGCCGTCCGGCGAGAGCTGAACTCCAGCGGTCAGTTGCAGCTCTGCCCAACAGCGTGTTCTCGGTTCTGCGGGCAAGCACGCCCTCTTGCCTTGGCCCCGAGAGCAAAGTCCCGAGCGAGCACTCGACTCAGTGCAATGCACCCGGAAGGACGCTCTCGCTCGCCTTTCAAGGAGCGATTCCTAACAGCAGAAGCAGCAGAGGCACAAACTGCACGACGAGAGGGGACAACGTAGAACACGTCTCTGTCCTGGCACATTTTCGTGTGCGATACTTCCCTCCGGGTCTTCGGGCCTTGCGAAGCTCTGTGTACTGCGAGCGCTGCTACTCGCAGCTGAGAAGGACCGTGGAGCTAGCGGCGAATTCGGAGAGCTCTTCGCTGCACTTCGCCGCTCGCAAGCGGCTTCGTTCTTCGCCTTCTGCCGTCCGGCGAGAGCTGAACTCCAGCGGTCAGTTGCAGCTCTGCCCAACAGCGTGTTCTCGGTTCTGCGGGCAAGCACGCCCTCTTGCCTTGGACCCGAGAGCAAAGTCCCGAGCGAGCTCTCGACTCAGTGCAATGCACCCGGAAGGACGCTCTCGCTCGCCTTTCAAGGAGCGATTCCTAACAGCAGAAGCAGCAGAGGCACAAACTGCACGACGAGAAGGGACAACGTAGAACACGTCTCTGTCCTGGCACATTTTCGTGTGCGATACTTCCCTCCGGGTCTTCGGGCCTTGCGAAGCTCTGTGTACTGCGAGCGCTGCTACTCGCAGCTGAGAAGGACCGTGGAGCTAGCGGCGAATTCGGAGAGCTCTTCGCTGCACTGCGCCGCTCGCAAGCGGCTTCGTTCTTCGCCTTCTGCCGTCCGGCGAGAGCTGAACTCCAGCGGTCAGTTGCAGCTCTGCCCAACAGCGTGTTCTCGGTTCTGCGGGCAAGCACGCCCTCTTGCCTTGGCCCCGAGAGCAAAGTCCCGAGCGAGCACTCGACTCAGTGCAATGCACCCGGAAGGACGCTCTCGCTCGCCTTTCAAGGAGCGATTCCTAACAGCAGAAGCAGCAGAGGCACAAACTGCACGACGAGAGGGGACAACGTAGAACACGTCTCTGTCCTGGCACATTTGCGTGTGCGATACTTCCCTCCGGCTCTTCGGGCCTTGCGAAGCTCTGTGTACTGCGAGCGCTGCTACTCGCAGCTGAGAAGGACCGTGGAGCTAGCGGCGAATTCGGAGAGCTCTTCGCTGCACTGCGCCGCTCGCAAGCGGCTTCGTTCTTCGCCTTCTGCCGTCCGGCGAGAGCTGAACTCCAGCGGTCAGTTGCAGCTCTGCCCAACAGCGTGTTCTCGGTTCTGCGGGCAAGCACGCCCTCTTGCCTTGGCCCCGAGAGCAAAGTCCCGAGCGAGCACTCGACTCAGTGCAATGCACCCGGAAGGACGCTCTCGCTCGCCTTTCAAGGAGCGATTCCTAACAGCAGAAGCAGCAGAGGCACAAACTGCACGACGAGAGGGGACAACGTAGAACACGTCTCTGTCCTGGCACATTTGCGTGTGCGATACTTCCTTCCGGCTCTTCGGGCCTTGCGAAGCTCTGTGTACTGCGAGCGCTGCTACTCGCAGCTGAGAAGGACCGTGGAGCTAGCGGCGAATTCGGAGAGCTCTTCGCTGCACTGCGCCGCTCGCAAGCGGCTTCGTTCTTCGCCTTCTGCCGTCCGGCGAGAGCTGAACTCCAGCGGTCAGTTGCAGCTCTGCCCAACAGCGTGTTCTCGGTTCTGCGGGCAAGCACGCCCTCTTGCCTTGGCCCCGAGAGCAAAGTCCCGAGCGAGCACTCGACTCAGTGCAATGCACCCGGAAGGACGCTCTCGCTCGCCTTTCAAGGAGCGATTCCTAACAGCAGAAGCAGCAGAGGCACAAACTGCACGACGAGAGGGGACAACGTAGAACACGTCTCTGTCCTGGCACATTTTCGTGTGCGATACTTCCTTCCGGCTCTTCGGGCCTTGCGAAGCTCTGTGTACTGCGAGCGCTGCTACTCGCAGCTGAGAAGGACCGTGGAGCTAGCGGCGAATTCGGAGAGCTCTTCGCTGCACTGCGCCGCTCGCAAGCGGCTTCGTTCTTCGCCTTCTGCCGTCCGGCGAGAGCTGAACTCCAGCGGTCAGTTGCAGCTCTGCCCAACAGCGTGTTCTCAGTTCTGCGGGCAAGCACGCCCTCTTGCCTTGGCCCCGAGAGCAAAGTCCCGAGCGAGCACTCGACTCAGTGCAATGCACCCGGAAGGACGCTCTCGCTCGCCTTTCAAGGAGCGATTCCTAACAGCAGAAGCAGCAGAGGCACAAACTGCACGACGAGAGGGGACAACGTAGAACACGTCTCTGTCCTGGCACATTTTCGTGTGCGATACTTCCCTCCGGCTCTTCGGGCCTTGCGAAGCTCTGTGTACTGCGAGCGCTGCTACTCGCAGCTGAGAAGGACCGTGGAGCTAGCGGCGAATTCGGAGAGCTCTTCGCTGCACTGCGCCGCTCGCAAGCGGCTTCGTTCTTCGCCTTCTGCCGTCCGGCGAGAGCTGAACTCCAGCGGTCAGTTGCAGCTCTGCCCAACAGCGTGTTCTCAGTTCTGCGGGCAAGCACGCCCTCTTGCCTTGGCCCCGAGAGCAAAGTCCCGAGCGAGCACTCGACTCAGTGCAATGCACCCGGAAGGACGCTCTCGCTCGCCTTTCAAGGAGCGATTCCTAACAGCAGAAGCAGCAGAGGCACAAACTGCACGACGAGAAGGGACAACGTAGAACACGTCTCTGTCCTGGCACATTTGCGTGTGCGATACTTCCCTCCGGCTCTTCGGGCCTTGCGAAGCTCTGTGTACTGCGAGCGCTGCTACTCGCAGCTGAGAAGGACCGTGGAGCTAGCGGCGAATTCGGAGAGCTCTTCGCTGCACTGCGCCGCTCGCAAGCGGCTTCGTTCTTCGCCTTCTGCCGTCCGGCGAGAGCTGAACTCCAGCGGTCAGTTGCAGCTCTGCCCAACAGCGTGTTCTCAGTTCTGCGGGCAAGCACGCCCTCTTGCCTTGGCCCCGAGAGCAAAGTCCCGAGCGAGCACTCGACTCAGTGCAATGCACCCGGAAGGACGCTCTCGCTCGCCTTTCAAGGAGCGATTCCTAACAGCAGAAGCAGCAGAGGCACAAACTGCACGACGAGAGGGGACAACGTAGAACACGTCTCTGTCCTGGCACATTTTCGTGAGCGATACTTCCCTCCGGCTCTTCGGGCCTTGCGAAGCTCTGTGTACTGCGAGCGCTGCTACTCGCAGCTGAGAAGGACCGTGGAGCTAGCGGCGAATTCGGAGAGCTCTTCGCTGCACTGCGCCGCTCGCAAGCGGCTTCGTTCTTCGCCTTCTGCCGTCCGGCGAAGGCTGAACTCCAGCGGTCCTTTGCAGCTCTGCCCAACAGCGTGTTCTCGGTTCTTCGGGCAAGCACGCCCTCTTGCCTTGGCCCCGAGAGCAAAGTCCCGAGCGAGCACTCGACTCAGTGCAATGCACCCGGAAGGACGCTCTCGCTCGCCTTTCAAGGAGCGATTCCTAACAGCAGAAGCAGCAGAGGCACAAACTGCACGACGAGAGGGGACACCGTAGAACACGTCTCTGTCCTGGCACATTTTCGTGTGCGATACTTCCCTCCGGCTCTTCGGGCCTTGCGAAGCTCTGTGTACTGCGAGAGCAGCTACTCGCAGCTGAGAAGGACCGTGGAGCTAGCGGCGAATTCGGAGAGCTCTTCGCTGCACTGCGCCGCTCGCAAGCGGCTTCGTTCTTCGCCTTCTGCCGTCCGGCGAGAGCTGAACTCCAGCGGTCAGTTGCAGCTCTGCCCAACAGCGTGTTCTCGGTTCTGCGGGCAAGCACGCCCTCTTGCCTTGGCCCCGAGAGCAAAGTCCCGAGCGAGCACTCGACTCAGTGCAATGCACCCGGAAGGACGCTCTCGCTCGCCTTTCAAGGAGCGATTCCTAACAGCAGAAGCAGCAGAGGCACAAACTGCACGACGAGAGGGGACAACGTAGAACACGTCTCTGTCCTGGCACATTTTCGTGTGCGATACTTCCCTCCGGCTCTTCGGGCCTTGCGAAGCTCTGTGTACTGCGAGCGCTGCTACTCGCAGCTGAGAAGGACCGTGGAGCTAGCGGCGAATTCGGAGAGCTCTTCGCTGCACTGCGCCGCTCGCAAGCGGCTTCGTTCTTCGCCTTCTGCCGTCCGGCGAGAGCTGAACTCCAGCGGTCAGTTGCAGCTCTGCCCAACAGCGTGTTCTCAGTTCTGCGGGCAAGCACGCCCTCTTGCCTTGGCCCCGAGAGCAAAGTCCCGAGCGAGCACTCGACTCAGTGCAATGCACCCGGAAGGACGCTCTCGCTCGTCTTTCAAGGAGCGATTCCTAACAGCAGAAGCAGCAGAGGCACAAACTGCACGACGAGAAGGGACAACGTAGAACACGTCTCTGTCCTGGCACATTTTCGTGTGCGATACTTCCCTCCGGCTCTTCGGGCCTTGCGAAGCTCTGTGTACTGCGAGCGCTGCTACTCGCAGCTGAGAAGGACCGTGGAGCTAGCGGCGAATTCGGAGAGCTCTTCGCTGCACTGCGCCGCTCGCAAGCGGCTTCGTTCTTCGCCTTCTGCCGTCCGGCGAGAGCTGAACTCCAGCGGTCAGTTGCAGCTCTGCCCAACAGCGTGTTCTCAGTTCTGCGGGCAAGCACGCCCTCTTGCCTTGGCCCCGAGAGCAAAGTCCCGAGCGAGCACTCGACTCAGTGCAATGCACCCGGAAGGACGCTCTCGCTCGCCTTTCAAGGAGCGATTCCTAACAGCAGAAGCAGCAGAGGCACAAACTGCACGACGAGAGGGGACAACGTAGAACACGTCTCTGTCCTGGCACATTTTCGTGAGCGATACTTCCCTCCGGCTCTTCGGGCCTTGCGAAGCTCTGTGTACTGCGAGCGCTGCTACTCGCAGCTGAGAAGGACCGTGGAGCTAGCGGCGAATTCGGAGAGCTCTTCGCTGCACTGCGCCGCTCGCAAGCGGCTTCGTTCTTCGCCTTCTGCCGTCCGGCGAAGGCTGAACTCCAGCGGTCCTTTGCAGCTCTGCCCAACAGCGTGTTCTCGGTTCTTCGGGCAAGCACGCCCTCTTGCCTTGGCCCCGAGAGCAAAGTCCCGAGCGAGCACTCGACTCAGTGCAATGCACCCGGAAGGACGCTCTCGCTCGCCTTTCAAGGAGCGATTCCTAACAGCAGAAGCAGCAGAGGCACAAACTGCACGACGAGAGGGGACACCGTAGAACACGTCTCTGTCCTGGCACATTTTCGTGTGCGATACTTCCCTCCGGCTCTTCGGGCCTTGCGAAGCTCTGTGTACTGCGAGAGCAGCTACTCGCAGCTGAGAAGGACCGTGGAGCTAGCGGCGAATTCGGAGAGCTCTTCGCTGCACTGCGCCGCTCGCAAGCGGCTTCGTTCTTCGCCTTCTGCCGTCCGGCGAGAGCTGAACTCCAGCGGTCAGTTGCAGCTCTGCCCAACAGCGTGTTCTCGGTTCTGCGGGCAAGCACGCCCTCTTGCCTTGGCCCCGAGAGCAAAGTCCCGAGCGAGCACTCGACTCAGTGCAATGCACCCGGAAGGACGCTCTCGCTCGCCTTTCAAGGAGCGATTCCTAACAGCAGAAGCAGCAGAGGCACAAACTGCACGACGAGAGGGGACAACGTAGAACACGTCTCTGTCCTGGCACATTTTCGTGTGCGATACTTCCCTCCGGCTCTTCGGGCCTTGCGAAGCTCTGTGTACTGCGAGCGCTGCTACTCGCAGCTGAGAAGGACCGTGGAGCTAGCGGCGAATTCGGAGAGCTCTTCGCTGCACTGCGCCGCTCGCAAGCGGCTTCGTTCTTCGCCTTCTGCCGTCCGGCGAGAGCTGAACTCCAGCGGTCAGTTGCAGCTCTGCCCAACAGCGTGTTCTCAGTTCTGCGGGCAAGCACGCCCTCTTGCCTTGGCCCCGAGAGCAAAGTCCCGAGCGAGCACTCGACTCAGTGCAATGCACCCGGAAGGACGCTCTCGCTCGTCTTTCAAGGAGCGATTCCTAACAGCAGAAGCAGCAGAGGCACAAACTGCACGACGAGAAGGGACAACGTAGAACACGTCTCTGTCCTGGCACATTTTCGTGTGCGATACTTCCCTCCGGCTCTTCGGGCCTTGCGAAGCTCTGTGTACTGCGAGCGCTGCTACTCGCAGCTGAGAAGGACCGTGGAGCTAGCGGCGAATTCGGAGAGCTCTTCGCTGCACTGCGCCGCTCGCAAGCGGCTTCGTTCTTCGCCTTCTGCCGTCCGGCGAGAGCTGAACTCCAGCGGTCAGTTGCAGCTCTGCCCAACAGCGTGTTCTCAGTTCTGCGGGCAAACACGCCCTCTTGCCTTGGCCCCGAGAGCAAAGTCCCGAGCGAGCACTCGACTCAGTGCAATGCACCCGGAAGGACGCTCTCGCTCGCCTTTCAAGGAGCGATTCCTAACAGCAGAAGCAGCAGAGGCACAAACTGCACGACGAGAAGGGACAACGTAGAACACGTCTCTGTCCTGGCACATTTTCGTGTGCGATACTTCCCTCCGGCTCTTCGGGCCTTGCGAAGCTCTGTGTACTGCGAGCGCTGCTACTCGCAGCTGAGAAGGACCGTGGAGCTAGCGGCGAATTCGGAGAGCTCTTCGCTGCACTGCGCCGCTCGCAAGCGGCTTCGTTCTTCGCCTTCTGCCGTCCGGCGAGAGCTGAACTCCAGCGGTCAGTTGCAGCTCTGCCCAACAGCGTGTTCTCAGTTCTGCGGGCAAGCACGCCCTCTTGCCTTGGCCCCGAGAGCAAAGTCCCGAGCGAGCACTCGACTCAGTGCAATGCACCCGGAAGGACGCTCTCGCTCGCCTTTCAAGGAGCGATTCCTAACAGCAGAAGCAGCAGAGGCACAAACTGCACGACGAGAAGGGACAACGTAGAACACGTCTCTGTCCTGGCACATTTTCGTGTGCGATACTTCCCTCCGGCTCTTCGGGCCTTGCGAAGCTCTGTGTACTGCGAGCGCTGCTACTCGCAGCTGAGAAGGACCGTGGAGCTAGCGGCGAATTCGGAGAGCTCTTCGCTGCACTGCGCCGCTCGCAAGCGGCTTCGTTCTTCGCCTTCTGCCGTCCGGCGAGAGCTGAACTCCAGCGGTCAGTTGCAGCTCTGCCCAACAGCGTGTTCTCAGTTCTGCGGGCAAGCACGCCCTCTTGCCTTGGCCCCGAGAGCAAAGTCCCGAGCGAGCACTCGACTCAGTGCAATGCACCCGGAAGGACGCTCTCGCTCGCCTTTCAAGGAGCGATTCCTAACAGCAGAAGCAGCAGAGGCACAAACTGCACGACGAGAGGGGACAACGTAGAACACGTCTCTGTCCTGGCACATTTTCGTGTGCGATACTTCCCTCCGGCTCTTCGGGCCTTGCGAAGCTCTGTGTACTGCGAGCGCTGCTACTCGCAGCTGAGAAGGACCGTGGAGCTAGCGGCGAATTCGGAGAGCTCTTCGCTGCACTGCGCCGCTCGCAAGCGCCTTCGTTCTTCGCCTTCTGCCGTCCGGCGAGAGCTGAACTCCAGCGGTCAGTTGCAGCTCTGCCCAACAGCGTGTTCTCAGTTCTGCGGGCAAGCACGCCCTCTTGCCTTGGCCCCGAGAGCAAAGTCCCGAGCGAGCACTCGACTCAGTGCAATGCACCCGGAAGGACGCTCTCGCTCGCCTTTCAAGGAGCGATTCCTAACAGCAGAAGCAGCAGAGGCACAAACTGCACGACGAGAGGGGACAACGTAGAACACGTCTCTGTCCTGGCACATTTGCGTGTGCGATACTTCCCTCCGGCTCTTCGGGCCTTGCGAAGCTCTGTGTACTGCGAGCGCTGCTACTCGCAGCTGAGAAGGACCGTGGAGCTAGCGGCGAATTCGGAGAGCTCTTCGCTGCACTGCGCCGCTCGCAAGCGGCTTCGTTCTTCGCCTTCTGCCGTCCGGCGAAGGCTGAACTCCAGCGGTCCTTTGCAGCTCTGCCCAACAGCGTGTTCTCGGTTCTGCGGGCAAGCACGCCCTCTTGCCTTGGCCCCGAGAGCAAAGTCCCGAGCGAGCACTCGACTCAGTGCAATGCACCCGGAAGGACGCTCTCGCTCGCCTTTCAAGGAGCGATTCCTAACAGCAGAAGCAGCAGAGGCACAAACTGCACGACGAGAGGGGACACCGTAGAACACGTCTCTGTCCTGGCACATTTTCGTGTGCGATACTTCCCTCCGGCTCTTCGGGCCTTGCGAAGCTCTGTGTACTGCGAGAGCAGCTACTCGCAGCTGAGAAGGACCGTGGAGCTAGCGGCGAATTCGGAGAGCTCTTCGCTGCACTGCGCCGCTCGCAAGCGGCTTCGTTCTTCGCCTTCTGCCGTCCGGCGAGAGCTGAACTCCAGCGGTCAGTTGCAGCTCTGCCCAACAGCGTGTTCTCGGTTCTGCGGGCAAGCACGCCCTCTTGCCTTGGCCCCGAGAGCAAAGTCCCGAGCGAGCACTCGACTCAGTGCAATGCACCCGGAAGGACGCTCTCGCTCGCCTTTCAAGGAGCGATTCCTAACAGCAGAAGCAGCAGAGGCACAAACTGCACGACGAGAGGGGACAACGTAGAACACGTCTCTGTCCTGGCACATTTTCGTGTGCGATACTTCCCTCCGGGTCTTCGGGCCTTGCGAAGCTCTGTGTACTGCGAGCGCTGCTACTCGCAGCTGAGAAGGACCGTGGAGCTAGCGGCGAATTCGGAGAGCTCTTCGCTGCACTTCGCCGCTCGCAAGCGGCTTCGTTCTTCGCCTTCTGCCGTCCGGCGAGAGCTGAACTCCAGCGGTCAGTTGCAGCTCTGCCCAACAGCGTGTTCTCGGTTCTGCGGGCAAGCACGCCCTCTTGCCTTGGAACCCGAGAG
The DNA here is from genome assembly GCF_052056855.1 of Sturnus vulgaris. NCBI lineage: Eukaryota > Metazoa > Chordata > Aves > Passeriformes > Sturnidae > Sturnus > Sturnus vulgaris. The sequence continues at coordinate 51,748 of NW_028276112.1, forward strand.
CAAAGTCCCCGAGCGAGCTCTCGACTCAGTGCAATGCACCCGGAAGGACGCTCTCGCTCGCCTTTCAAGGAGCGATTCCTAACAGCAGAAGCAGCAGAGGCACAAACTGCACGACGAGAAGGGACAACGTAGAACACGTCTCTGTCCTGGCACATTTTTCGTGTGCGATACTTCCCTCCGGCTCTTCGGGCCTTGCGAAGCTCTGTGTACTGCGAGCGCTGCTACTCGCAGCTGAGAAGGACCGTGGAGCTAGCGGCGAATTCGGAGAGCTCTTCGCTGCACTGCGCCGCTCGCAAGCGGCTTCGTTCTTCGCCTTCTGCCGTCCGGCGAGAGCTGAACTCCAGCGGTCAGTTGCAGCTCTGCCCAACAGCGTGTTCTCAGTTCTGCGGGCAAGCACGCCCTCTTGCCTTGGCCCCGAGAGCAAAGTCCCGAGCGAGCACTCGACTCAGTGCAATGCCCCCGGAAGGACGCTCTCGCTCGCCTTTCAAGGAGCGATTCCTAACAGCAGAAGCAGCAGAGGCACAAACTGCACGACGAGAAGGGGACAACGTAGAACACGTCTCTGTCCATGGCACATTTTCGTGTGCGATACTTCCCTCCGGCTCTTCGGGCCTTGCGAAGCTCTGTGTACTGCGAGCGCTGCTACTCGCAGCTGAGAAGGACCGTGGAGCTAGCGGCGAATTCGGAGAGCTCTTCGCTGCACTGCGCCGCTCGCAAGCGGCTTCGTTCTTCGCCTTCTGCCGTCCGGCGAGAGCTGAACTCCAGCGGTCAGTTGCAGCTCTGCCCAACAGCGTGTTCTCAGTTCTGCGGGCAAGCACGCCCTCTTGCCTTGGCCCCGAGAGCAAAGTCCCGAGCGAGCACTCGACTCAGTGCAATGCACCCGGAAGGACGCTCTCGCTCGCCTTTCAAGGAGCGATTCCTAACAGCAGAAGCAGCAGAGGCACAAACTGCACGACGAGAGGGGGACAACGTTAGAACACGTCTCTGTCCTGGCACATTTTCGTGTGCGATACTTCCCTCCGGCTCTTCGGGCCTTGCGAAGCTCTGTGTACTGCGAGCGCTGCTACTCGCAGCTGAGAAGGACCGTGGAGCTAGCGGCGAATTCGGAGAGCTCTTCGCTGCACTGCGCCGCTCGCAAGCGCCTTCGTTCTTCGCCTTCTGCCGTCCGGCGAGAGCTGAACTCCAGCGGTCAGTTGCAGCTCTGCCCAACAGCGTGTTCTCAGTTCTGCGGGCAAGCACGCCCTCTTGCCTTGGCCCCGAGAGCAAAGTCCCGAGCGAGCACTCGACTCAGTGCAATGCACCCGGAAGGACGCTCTCGCTCGCCTTTCAAGGAGCGATTCCTAACAGCAGAAGCAGCAGAGGCACAAACTGCACGACGAGAGGGGACAACGTAGAACACGTCTCTGTCCTGGCACATTTGCGTGTGCGATACTTCCCTCCGGCTCTTCGGGCCTTGCGAAGCTCTGTGTACTGCGAGCGCTGCTACTCGCAGCTGAGAAGGACCGTGGAGCTAGCGGCGAATTCGGAGAGCTCTTCGCTGCACTGCGCCGCTCGCAAGCGGCTTCGTTCTTCGCCTTCTGCCGTCCGGCGAAGGCTGAACTCCAGCGGTCCTTTGCAGCTCTGCCCAATAGCGTGTTCTCGGTTCTTCGGGCAAGCACGCCCTCTTGCCTTGGCCCCGAGAGCAAAGTCCCGAGCGAGCACTCGACTCAGTGCAATGCACCCGGAAGGACGCTCTCGCTCGCCTTTCAAGGAGCGATTCCTAACAGCAGAAGCAGCAGAGGCACAAACTGCACGACGAGAGGGGACACCGTAGAACACGTCTCTGTCCTGGCACATTTTCGTGTGCGATACTTCCCTCCGGCTCTTCGGGCCTTGCGAAGCTCTGTGTACTGCGAGAGCAGCTACTCGCAGCTGAGAAGGACCGTGGAGCTAGCGGCGAATTCGGAGAGCTCTTCGCTGCACTGCGCCGCTCGCAAGCGCCTTCGTTCTTCGCCTTCTGCCGTCCGGCGAGAGCTGAACTCCAGCGGTCAGTTGCAGCTCTGCCCAACAGCGTGTTCTCGGTTCTGCGGGCAAGCACGCCCTCTTGCCTTGGCCCCGAGAGCAAAGTCCCGAGCGAGCACTCGACTCAGTGCAATGCACCCGGAAGGACGCTCTCGCTCGCCTTTCAAGGAGCGATTCCTAACAGCAGAAGCAGCAGAGGCACAAACTGCACGACGAGAGGGGACAACGTAGAACACGTCTCTGTCCTGGCACATTTTCGTGTGCGATACTTCCCTCCGGGTCTTCGGGCCTTGCGAAGCTCTGTGTACTGCGAGCGCTGCTACTCGCAGCTGAGAAGGACCGTGGAGCTAGCGGCGAATTCGGAGAGCTCTTCGCTGCACTTCGCCGCTCGCAAGCGGCTTCGTTCTTCGCCTTCTGCCGTCCGGCGAGAGCTGAACTCCAGCGGTCAGTTGCAGCTCTGCCCAACAGCGTGTTCTCGGTTCTGCGGGCAAGCACGCCCTCTTGCCTTGGACCCGAGAGCAAAGTCCCGAGCGAGCTCTCGACTCAGTGCAATGCACCCGGAAGGACGCTCTCGCTCGCCTTTCAAGGAGCGATTCCTAACAGCAGAAGCAGCAGAGGCACAAACTGCATGACGAGAAGGGACAACGTAGAACACGTCTCTGTCCTGGCACATTTTCGTGTGCGATACTTCCCTCCGGGTCTTCGGGCCTTGCGAAGCTCTGTGTACTGCGAGCGCTGCTACTCGCAGCTGAGAAGGACCGTGGAGCTAGCGGCGAATTCGGAGAGCTCTTCGCTGCACTGCGCCGCTCGCAAGCGGCTTCGTTCTTCGCCTTCTGCCGTCCGGCGAGAGCTGAACTCCAGCGGTCAGTTGCAGCTCTGCCCAACAGCGTGTTCTCGGTTCTGCGGGCAAGCACGCCCTCTTGCCTTGGCCCCGAGAGCAAAGTCCCGAGCGAGCACTCGACTCAGTGCAATGCACCCGGAAGGACGCTCTCGCTCGCCTTTCAAGGAGCGATTCCTAACAGCAGAAGCAGCAGAGGCACAAACTGCACGACGAGAGGGGACAACGTAGAACACGTCTCTGTCCTGGCACATTTGCGTGTGCGATACTTCCCTCCGGCTCTTCGGGCCTTGCGAAGCTCTGTGTACTGCGAGCGCTGCTACTCGCAGCTGAGAAGGACCGTGGAGCTAGCGGCGAATTCGGAGAGCTCTTCGCTGCACTGCGCCGCTCGCAAGCGGCTTCGTTCTTCGCCTTCTGCCGTCCGGCGAGAGCTGAACTCCAGCGGTCAGTTGCAGCTCTGCCCAACAGCGTGTTCTCGGTTCTGCGGGCAAGCACGCCCTCTTGCCTTGGCCCCGAGAGCAAAGTCCCGAGCGAGCACTCGACTCAGTGCAATGCACCCGGAAGGACGCTCTCGCTCGCCTTTCAAGGAGCGATTCCTAACAGCAGAAGCAGCAGAGGCACAAACTGCACGACGAGAGGGGACAACGTAGAACACGTCTCTGTCCTGGCACATTTGCGTGTGCGATACTTCCTTCCGGCTCTTCGGGGCCTTGCGAAGCTCTGTGTACTGCGAGCGCTGCTACTCGA
>NW_028276113.1:0-55193 GCF_052056855.1 Sturnus vulgaris
TGGACTTTGCTCTCGGGGCCAAGGCAAGAGGGCGTGCTTGCCCGCAGAACCGAGAACACGCTGTTGGGCAGAGCTGCAACTGACCGCTGTGAGTTCAGCCTTCGCCGGACGGCAGAAGGCGAAGAACGAAGCCGCTTGCGAGCGGCGCAAGTGCAGCGAAGAGCTCTCCGAATTCGCCGCTAGCTCCACGGTCCCTTCTCAGCTGCGAGTAGCAGCGCTCGCAGTACACAGAGCTTCGCAAGGCCCGAAGACCCGGAGGGAAGTATCGCACCACGCAAATGTGCCACGGACAGCAGACGCTGTTCTACCGTTGTCCCCTCTCGTCGTGCAGTTTGTGCCTCTGCCTGCTTTCTGCTGTTAGGAATCGCTCCTTGAAAGGCGAGCGAGAGCGTCCTTCCGCGGTGCATTGCACTGAGTCGAGTGCTCGCTCGTGAGGACTTTGCTCTCGGGGCCAAGGCAAGAGGGCGTGCTTGCCCCGCAGAACCGAGAACACGCTGTTGGGCAGAGCTGCAACTGACCGCTGGAGTTCAGCTCTCGCCGGACGGCAGAAGGCGAAGAACGAAGCCGCTTGCGAGCGGCGCAGTGCAGCGAAGAGCTCTCCGAATTCGCCGCTAGCTCCACGGTCCCTTCTCAGCTGCGAGTAGCAGCGCTCGCAGTACACAGAGCTTCGCAAGGCCCGAAGAGCCGGAGGGAAGTATCGCACACGCAAATGTGCCAGGACAGAGACGTGTTCTACGTTGTCCCCTCTCGTCGTGCAGTTTGTGCCTCTGCTGCTTCTGCTGTTAGGAATCGCTCCTTGAAAGGCGAGCGAGAGCGTCCTTCCGGGTGCATTGCACTGAGTCGAGTGCTCGCTCGGGACTTTGCTCTCGGGGCCAAGGCAAGAGGGCGTGCTTGCCCGCAGAACCGAGAACACGCTGTTGGGCAGAGCTGCAACTGACCGCTGGAGTTCAGCTCTCGCCGGACGGCAGAAGGCGAAGAACGAAGCCGCTTGCGAGCGGCGCAGTGCAGCGAAGAGCTCTCCGAATTCGCCGCTAGCTCCACGGTCCTTCTCAGCTGCGAGTAGCAGCGCTCGCAGTACACAGAGCTTCGCAAGGCCCGAAGAGCCGGAGGGAAGTATCGCACACGCAAATGTGCCAGGACAGAGACGTGTTCTACGTTGTCCCCCTCTCGTCGTGCAGTTTGTGCCTCTGCTGCTTCTGCTGTTAGGAATCGCTCCTTGAAAGGCGAGCGAGAGCGTCCTTCCGGGTGCATTGCACTGAGTCGAGTGCTCGCTCGGGACTTTGCTCTCGGGGCCAAGGCAAGAGGGCGTGCTTGCCCCGCAGAACCGAGAACACGCTGTTGGGCAGAGCTGCAACTGACCGCTGGAGTTCAGCTCTTCGCCGGACGGCAGAAGGCGAAGAACGAAGCCGCTTGCGAGCGGCGCAGTGCAGCGAAGAGCTCTCCGAATTCGCCGCTAGCTCCACGGTCCTTCTCAGCTGCGAGTAGCAGCGCTCGCAGTACACAGAGCTTCGCAAGGCCCGAAGAGCCGGAGGGAAGTATCGCACACGCAAATGTGCCAGGACAGAGACGTGTTCTACGTTGTCCCCTCTCGTCGTGCAGTTTGTGCCTCTGCTGCTTCTTCTGCTGCTTCTGCTGTTAGGAATCGCTCCTTGAAAGGCGAGCGAGAGCGTCCTTCCGGGTGCATTGCACTGAGTCGAGTGCTCGCTCGGGACTTTGCTCTCGCGGCCAAGGCAAGAGGGCGTGCTTGCCCGCAGAACCGAGAACACGCTGTTGGGCAGAGCTGCAACTGACCGCTGGAGTTCAGCTCTCGCCGGACGGCAGAAGGCGAAGAACGAAGCCGCTTGCGAGCGGCGCAGTGCAGCGAAGAGCTCTCCGAATTCGCCGCTAGCTCCACGGTCCTTCTCAGCTGCGAGTAGCAGCGCTCGCAGTACACAGAGCTTCGCAAGGCCCGAAGAGCCGGAGGGAAGTATCGCACACGCAAATGTGCCAGGACAGAGACGTGTTCTACGTTGTCCCCTCTCGTCGTGCAGTTTGTGCCTCTGCTGCTTCTGCTGTTAGGAATCGCTCCTTGAAAGGCGAGCGAGAGCGTCCTTCCGGGTGCATTGCACTGAGTCGAGTGCTCGCTCGGGACTTTGCTCTCGCGGCCAAGGCAAGAGGGCGTGCTTGCCCGCAGAACCGAGAACACGCTGTTGGGCAGAGCTGCAACTGACCGCTGGAGTTCAGCCTTCGCCGGACGGCAGAAGGCGAAGAACGAAGCCGCTTGCGAGCGGCGCAGTGCAGCGAAGAGCTCTCCGAATTCGCCGCTAGCTCCACGGTCCTTCTCAGCTGCGAGTAGCAGCGCTCGCAGTACACAGAGCTTCGCAAGGCCCGAAGAGCCGGAGGGAAGTATCGCACACGCAAATGTGCCAGGACAGAGACGTGTTCTACGTTGTCCCCTCTCGTCGTGCAGTTTGTGCCTCTGCTGCTTCTGCTGTTAGGAATCGCTCCTTGAAAGGCGAGCGAGAGCGTCCTTCCGGGTGCATTGCACTGAGTCGAGTGCTCGCTCGGGACTTTGCTCTCGGGGCCAAGGCAAGAGGGCGTGCTTGCCCGCAGAACCGAGAACACGCTGTTGGGCAGAGCTGCAACTGACCGCTGGAGTTCAGCCTTCGCCGGACGGCAGAAGGCGAAGAACGAAGCCGCTTGCGAGCGGCGCAGTGCAGCGAAGAGCTCTCCGAATTCGCCGCTAGCTCCACGGTCCTTCTCAGCTGCGAGTAGCAGCGCTCGCAGTACACAGAGCTTCGCAAGGCCCGAAGAGCCGGAGGGAAGTATCGCACACGCAAATGTGCCAGGACAGAGACGTGTTCTACGTTGTCCCCTCTCGTCGTGCAGTTTGTGCCTCTGCTGCTTCTGCTGTTAGGAATCGCTCCTTGAAAGGCGAGCGAGAGCGTCCTTCCGGGTGCATTGCACTGAGTCGAGTGCTCGCTCGGGACTTTGCTCTCGCGGCCAAGGCAAGAGGGCGTGCTTGCCCGCAGAACCGAGAACACGCTGTTGGGCAGAGCTGCAACTGACCGCTGGAGTTCAGCCTTCGCCGGACGGCAGAAGGCGAAGAACGAAGCCGCTTGCGAGCGGCGCAGTGCAGCGAAGAGCTCTCCGAATTCGCCGCTAGCTCCACGGTCCTTCTCAGCTGCGAGTAGCAGCGCTCGCAGTACACAGAGCTTCGCAAGGCCCGAAGAGCCGGAGGGAAGTATCGCACACGCAAATGTGCCAGGACAGAGACGTGTTCTACGTTGTCCCCTCTCGTCGTGCAGTTTGTGCCTCTGCTGCTTCTGCTGTTAGGAATCGCTCCTTGAAAGGCGAGCGAGAGCGTCCTTCCGGGTGCATTGCACTGAGTCGAGTGCTCGCTCGGGACTTTGCTCTCGGGGCCAAGGCAAGAGGGCGTGCTTGCCCGCAGAACCGAGAACACGCTGTTGGGCAGAGCTGCAACTGACCGCTGGAGTTCAGCTCTCGCCGGACGGCAGAAGGCGAAGAACGAAGCCGCTTGCGAGCGGCGCAGTGCAGCGAAGAGCTCTCCGAATTCGCCGCTAGCTCCACGGTCCTTCTCAGCTGCGAGTAGCAGCGCTCGCAGTACACAGAGCTTCGCAAGGCCCGAAGAGCCGGAGGGAAGTATCGCACACGCAAATGTGCCAGGACAGAGACGTGTTCTACGTTGTCCCCTCTCGTCGTGCAGTTTGTGCCTCTGCTGCTTCTGCTGTTAGGAATCGCTCCTTGAAAGGCGAGCGAGAGCGTCCTTCCGGGTGCATTGCACTGAGTCGAGTGCTCGCTCGGGACTTTGCTCTCGGGGCCAAGGCAAGAGGGCGTGCTTGCCCGCAGAACCGAGAACACGCTGTTGGGCAGAGCTGCAACTGACCGCTGGAGTTCAGCTCTCGCCGGACGGCAGAAGGCGAAGAACGAAGCCGCTTGCGAGCGGCGCAGTGCAGCGAAGAGCTCTCCGAATTCGCCGCTAGCTCCACGGTCCTTCTCAGCTGCGAGTAGCAGCGCTCGCAGTACACAGAGCTTCGCAAGGCCCGAAGACCGGAGGGAAGTATCGCACACGCAAATGTGCCAGGACAGAGACGTGTTCTACGTTGTCCCCTCTCGTCGTGCAGTTTGTGCCTCTGCTGCTTCTGCTGTTAGGAATCGCTCCTTGAAAGGCGAGCGAGAGCGTCCTTCCGGGTGCATTGCACTGAGTCGAGTGCTCGCTCGGGACTTTGCTCTCGCGGCCAAGGCAAGAGGGCGTGCTTGCCCGCAGAACCGAGAACACGCTGTTGGGCAGAGCTGCAACTGACCGCTGGAGTTCAGCTCTCGCCGGACGGCAGAAGGCGAAGAACGAAGCCGCTTGCGAGCGGCGCAGTGCAGCGAAGAGCTCTCCGAATTCGCCGCTAGCTCCACGGTCCTTCTCAGCTGCGAGTAGCAGCGCTCGCAGTACACAGAGCTTCGCAAGGCCCGAAGAGCCGGAGGGAAGTATCGCACACGCAAATGTGCCAGGACAGAGACGTGTTCTACGTTGTCCCCTCTCGTCGTGCAGTTTGTGCCTCTGCTGCTTCTGCTGTTAGGAATCGCTCCTTGAAAGGCGAGCGAGAGCGTCCTTCCGGGTGCATTGCACTGAGTCGAGTGCTCGCTCGGGACTTTGCTCTCGGGGCCAAGGCAAGAGGGCGTGCTTGCCCGCAGAACCGAGAACACGCTGTTGGGCAGAGCTGCAACTGACCGCTGGAGTTCAGCTCTCGCCGGACGGCAGAAGGCGAAGAACGAAGCCGCTTGCGAGCGGCGCAGTGCAGCGAAGAGCTCTCCGAATTCGCCGCTAGCTCCACGGTCCTTCTCAGCTGCGAGTAGCAGCGCTCGCAGTACACAGAGCTTCGCAAGGCCCGAAGAGCCGGAGGGAAGTATCGCACACGCAAATGTGCCAGGACAGAGACGTGTTCTACGTTGTCCCCTCTCGTCGTGCAGTTTGTGCCTCTGCTGCTTCTGCTGTTAGGAATCGCTCCTTGAAAGGCGAGCGAGAGCGTCCTTCCGGGTGCATTGCACTGAGTCGAGTGCTCGCTCGGACTTTGCTCTCGGGGCCAAGGCAAGAGGGCGTGCTTGCCCGCAGAACCGAGAACACGCTGTTGGGCAGAGCTGCAACTGACCGCTGGAGTTCAGCTTTCGCCGGACGGCAGAAGGCGAAGAACGAAGCCGCTTGCGAGCGGCGCAGTGCAGCGAAGAGCTCTCCGAATTCGCCGCTAGCTCCACGGTCCTTCTCAGCTGCGAGTAGCAGCGCTCGCAGTACACAGAGCTTCGCAAGGCCCGAAGAGCCGGAGGGAAGTATCGCACACGCAAATGTGCCAGGACAGAGACGTGTTCTACGTTGTCCCCTCTCGTCGTGCAGTTTGTGCCTCTGCTGCTTCTGCTGTTAGGAATCGCTCCTTGAAAGGCGAGCGAGAGCGTCCTTCCGGGTGCATTGCACTGAGTCGAGTGCTCGCTCGGGACTTTGCTCTCGCGGCCAAGGCAAGAGGGCGTGCTTGCCCGCAGAACCGAGAACACGCTGTTGGGCAGAGCTGCAACTGACCGCTGGAGTTCAGCTCTCGCCGGACGGCAGAAGGCGAAGAACGAAGCCGCTTGCGAGCGGCGCAGTGCAGCGAAGAGCTCTCCGAATTCGCCGCTAGCTCCACGGTCCTTCTCAGCTGCGAGTAGCAGCGCTCGCAGTACACAGAGCTTCGCAAGGCCCGAAGAGCCGGAGGGAAGTATCGCACACGCAAATGTGCCAGGACAGAGACGTGTTCTACGTTGTCCCCTCTCGTCGTGCAGTTTGTGCCTCTGCTGCTTCTGCTGTTAGGAATCGCTCCTTGAAAGGCGAGCGAGAGCGTCCTTCCGGGTGCATTGCACTGAGTCGAGTGCTCGCTCGGGACTTTGCTCTCGCGGCCAAGGCAAGAGGGCGTGCTTGCCCGCAGAACCGAGAACACGCTGTTGGGCAGAGCTGCAACTGACCGCTGGAGTTCAGCCTTCGCCGGACGGCAGAAGGCGAAGAACGAAGCCGCTTGCGAGCGGCGCAGTGCAGCGAAGAGCTCTCCGAATTCGCCGCTAGCTCCACGGTCCTTCTCAGCTGCGAGTAGCAGCGCTCGCAGTACACAGAGCTTCGCAAGGCCCGAAGAGCCGGAGGGAAGTATCGCACACGCAAATGTGCCAGGACAGAGACGTGTTCTACGTTGTCCCCTCTCGTCGTGCAGTTTGTGCCTCTGCTGCTTCTGCTGTTAGGAATCGCTCCTTGAAAGGCGAGCGAGAGCGTCCTTCCGGGTGCATTGCACTGAGTCGAGTGCTCGCTCGGGACTTTGCTCTCGGGGCCAAGGCAAGAGGGCGTGCTTGCCCGCAGAACCGAGAACACGCTGTTGGGCAGAGCTGCAACTGACCGCTGGAGTTCAGCTCTCGCCGGACGGCAGAAGGCGAAGAACGAAGCCGCTTGCGAGCGGCGCAGTGCAGCGAAGAGCTCTCCGAATTCGCCGCTAGCTCCACGGTCCTTCTCAGCTGCGAGTAGCAGCGCTCGCAGTACACAGAGCTTCGCAAGGCCCGAAGAGCCGGAGGGAAGTATCGCACACGCAAATGTGCCAGGACAGAGACGTGTTCTACGTTGTCCCCTCTCGTCGTGCAGTTTGTGCCTCTGCTGCTTCTGCTGTTAGGAATCGCTCCTTGAAAGGCGAGCGAGAGCGTCCTTCCGGGTGCATTGCACTGAGTCGAGTGCTCGCTCGGGACTTTGCTCTCGCGGCCAAGGCAAGAGGGCGTGCTTGCCCGCAGAACCGAGAACACGCTGTTGGGCAGAGCTGCAACTGACCGCTGGAGTTCAGCCTTCGCCGGACGGCAGAAGGCGAAGAACGAAGCCGCTTGCGAGCGGCGCAGTGCAGCGAAGAGCTCTCCGAATTCGCCGCTAGCTCCACGGTCCTTCTCAGCTGCGAGTAGCAGCGCTCGCAGTACACAGAGCTTCGCAAGGCCCGAAGAGCCGGAGGGAAGTATCGCACACGCAAATGTGCCAGGACAGAGACGTGTTCTACGTTGTCCCCTCTCGTCGTGCAGTTTGTGCCTCTGCTGCTTCTGCTGTTAGGAATCGCTCCTTGAAAGGCGAGCGAGAGCGTCCTTCCGGGTGCATTGCACTGAGTCGAGTGCTCGCTCGGGACTTTGCTCTCGGGGCCAAGGCAAGAGGGCGTGCTTGCCCGCAGAACCGAGAACACGCTGTTGGGCAGAGCTGCAACTGACCGCTGGAGTTCAGCCTTCGCCGGACGGCAGAAGGCGAAGAACGAAGCCGCTTGCGAGCGGCGCAGTGCAGCGAAGAGCTCTCCGAATTCGCCGCTAGCTCCACGGTCCTTCTCAGCTGCGAGTAGCAGCGCTCGCAGTACACAGAGCTTCGCAAGGCCCGAAGACCCGGAGGGAAGTATCGCACACGCAAATGTGCCAGGACAGAGACGTGTTCTACGTTGTCCCTTCTCGTCGTGCAGTTTGTGCCTCTGCTGCTTCTGCTGTTAGGAATCGCTCCTTGAAAGGCGAGCGAGAGCGTCCTTCCGGGTGCATTGCACTGAGTCGAGTGCTCGCTCGGGACTTTGCTCTCGCGGCCAAGGCAAGAGGGCGTGCTTGCCCGCAGAACCGAGAACACGCTGTTGGGCAGAGCTGCAACTGACCGCTGGAGTTCAGCTCTCGCCGGACGGCAGAAGGCGAAGAACGAAGCCGCTTGCGAGCGGCGCAGTGCAGCGAAGAGCTCTCCGAATTCGCCGCTAGCTCCACGGTCCTTCTCAGCTGCGAGTAGCAGCGCTCGCAGTACACAGAGCTTCGCAAGGCCCGAAGAGCCGGAGGGAAGTATCGCACACGCAAATGTGCCAGGACAGAGACGTGTTCTACGTTGTCCCCTCTCGTCGTGCAGTTTGTGCCTCTGCTGCTTCTGCTGTTAGGAATCGCTCCTTGAAAGGCGAGCGAGAGCGTCCTTCCGGGTGCATTGCACTGAGTCGAGTGCTCGCTCGGGACTTTGCTCTCGCGGCCAAGGCAAGAGGGCGTGCTTGCCCGCAGAACCGAGAACACGCTGTTGGGCAGAGCTGCAACTGACCGCTGGAGTTCAGCCTTCGCCGGACGGCAGAAGGCGAAGAACGAAGCCGCTTGCGAGCGGCGCAGTGCAGCGAAGAGCTCTCCGAATTCGCCGCTAGCTCCACGGTCCTTCTCAGCTGCGAGTAGCAGCGCTCGCAGTACACAGAGCTTCGCAAGGCCCGAAGAGCCGGAGGGAAGTATCGCACACGCAAATGTGCCAGGACAGAGACGTGTTCTACGTTGTCCCCTCTCGTCGTGCAGTTTGTGCCTCTGCTGCTTCTGCTGTTAGGAATCGCTCCTTGAAAGGCGAGCGAGAGCGTCCTTCCGGGTGCATTGCACTGAGTCGAGTGCTCGCTCGGGACTTTGCTCTCGGGGCCAAGGCAAGAGGGCGTGCTTGCCCGCAGAACCGAGAACACGCTGTTGGGCAGAGCTGCAACTGACCGCTGGAGTTCAGCCTTCGCCGGACGGCAGAAGGCGAAGAACGAAGCCGCTTGCGAGCGGCGCAGTGCAGCGAAGAGCTCTCCGAATTCGCCGCTAGCTCCACGGTCCTTCTCAGCTGCGAGTAGCAGCGCTCGCAGTACACAGAGCTTCGCAAGGCCCGAAGACCCGGAGGGAAGTATCGCACACGCAAATGTGCCAGGACAGAGACGTGTTCTACGTTGTCCCCTCTCGTCGTGCAGTTTGTGCCTCTGCTGCTTCTGCTGTTAGGAATCGCTCCTTGAAAGGCGAGCGAGAGCGTCCTTCCGGGTGCATTGCACTGAGTCGAGTGCTCGCTCGGGACTTTGCTCTCGCGGCCAAGGCAAGAGGGCGTGCTTGCCCGCAGAACCGAGAACACGCTGTTGGGCAGAGCTGCAACTGACCGCTGGAGTTCAGCTCTCGCCGGACGGCAGAAGGCGAAGAACGAAGCCGCTTGCGAGCGGCGCAGTGCAGCGAAGAGCTCTCCGAATTCGCCGCTAGCTCCACGGTCCTTCTCAGCTGCGAGTAGCAGCGCTCGCAGTACACAGAGCTTCGCAAGGCCCGAAGAGCCGGAGGGAAGTATCGCACACGCAAATGTGCCAGGACAGAGACGTGTTCTACGTTGTCCCCTCTCGTCGTGCAGTTTGTGCCTCTGCTGCTTCTGCTGTTAGGAATCGCTCCTTGAAAGGCGAGCGAGAGCGTCCTTCCGGGTGCATTGCACTGAGTCGAGTGCTCGCTCGGGACTTTGCTCTCGGGGCCAAGGCAAGAGGGCGTGCTTGCCCGCAGAACCGAGAACACGCTGTTGGGCAGAGCTGCAACTGACCGCTGGAGTTCAGCTCTCGCCGGACGGCAGAAGGCGAAGAACGAAGCCGCTTGCGAGCGGCGCAGTGCAGCGAAGAGCTCTCCGAATTCGCCGCTAGCTCCACGGTCCTTCTCAGCTGCGAGTAGCAGCGCTCGCAGTACACAGAGCTTCGCAAGGCCCGAAGAGCCGGAGGGAAGTATCGCACACGCAAATGTGCCAGGACAGAGACGTGTTCTACGTTGTCCCCTCTCGTCGTGCAGTTTGTGCCTCTGCTGCTTCTGCTGTTAGGAATCGCTCCTTGAAAGGCGAGCGAGAGCGTCCTTCCGGGTGCATTGCACTGAGTCGAGTGCTCGCTCGGGACTTTGCTCTCGGGGCCAAGGCAAGAGGGCGTGCTTGCCCGCAGAACCGAGAACACGCTGTTGGGCAGAGCTGCAACTGACCGCTGGAGTTCAGCTTTCGCCGGACGGCAGAAGGCGAAGAACGAAGCCGCTTGCGAGCGGCGCAGTGCAGCGAAGAGCTCTCCGAATTCGCCGCTAGCTCCACGGTCCTTCTCAGCTGCGAGTAGCAGCGCTCGCAGTACACAGAGCTTCGCAAGGCCCGAAGAGCCGGAGGGAAGTATCGCACACGCAAATGTGCCAGGACAGAGACGTGTTCTACGTTGTCCCCTCTCGTCGTGCAGTTTGTGCCTCTGCTGCTTCTGCTGTTAGGAATCGCTCCTTGAAAGGCGAGCGAGAGCGTCCTTCCGGGTGCATTGCACTGAGTCGAGTGCTCGCTCGGGACTTTGCTCTCGCGGCCAAGGCAAGAGGGCGTGCTTGCCCGCAGAACCGAGAACACGCTGTTGGGCAGAGCTGCAACTGACCGCTGGAGTTCAGCTCTCGCCGGACGGCAGAAGGCGAAGAACGAAGCCGCTTGCGAGCGGCGCAGTGCAGCGAAGAGCTCTCCGAATTCGCCGCTAGCTCCACGGTCCTTCTCAGCTGCGAGTAGCAGCGCTCGCAGTACACAGAGCTTCGCAAGGCCCGAAGAGCCGGAGGGAAGTATCGCACACGCAAATGTGCCAGGACAGAGACGTGTTCTACGTTGTCCCCTCTCGTCGTGCAGTTTGTGCCTCTGCTGCTTCTGCTGTTAGGAATCGCTCCTTGAAAGGCGAGCGAGAGCGTCCTTCCGGGTGCATTGCACTGAGTCGAGTGCTCGCTCGGGACTTTGCTCTCGCGGCCAAGGCAAGAGGGCGTGCTTGCCCGCAGAACCGAGAACACGCTGTTGGGCAGAGCTGCAACTGACCGCTGGAGTTCAGCCTTCGCCGGACGGCAGAAGGCGAAGAACGAAGCCGCTTGCGAGCGGCGCAGTGCAGCGAAGAGCTCTCCGAATTCGCCGCTAGCTCCACGGTCCTTCTCAGCTGCGAGTAGCAGCGCTCGCAGTACACAGAGCTTCGCAAGGCCCGAAGAGCCGGAGGGAAGTATCGCACACGCAAATGTGCCAGGACAGAGACGTGTTCTACGTTGTCCCCTCTCGTCGTGCAGTTTGTGCCTCTGCTGCTTCTGCTGTTAGGAATCGCTCCTTGAAAGGCGAGCGAGAGCGTCCTTCCGGGTGCATTGCACTGAGTCGAGTGCTCGCTCGGGACTTTGCTCTCGGGGCCAAGGCAAGAGGGCGTGCTTGCCCGCAGAACCGAGAACACGCTGTTGGGCAGAGCTGCAACTGACCGCTGGAGTTCAGCCTTCGCCGGACGGCAGAAGGCGAAGAACGAAGCCGCTTGCGAGCGGCGCAGTGCAGCGAAGAGCTCTCCGAATTCGCCGCTAGCTCCACGGTCCTTCTCAGCTGCGAGTAGCAGCGCTCGCAGTACACAGAGCTTCGCAAGGCCCGAAGAGCCGGAGGGAAGTATCGCACACGCAAATGTGCCAGGACAGAGACGTGTTCTACGTTGTCCCCTCTCGTCGTGCAGTTTGTGCCTCTGCTGCTTCTGCTGTTAGGAATCGCTCCTTGAAAGGCGAGCGAGAGCGTCCTTCCGGGTGCATTGCACTGAGTCGAGTGCTCGCTCGGGACTTTGCTCTCGCGGCCAAGGCAAGAGGGCGTGCTTGCCCGCAGAACCGAGAACACGCTGTTGGGCAGAGCTGCAACTGACCGCTGGAGTTCAGCCTTCGCCGGACGGCAGAAGGCGAAGAACGAAGCCGCTTGCGAGCGGCGCAGTGCAGCGAAGAGCTCTCCGAATTCGCCGCTAGCTCCACGGTCCTTCTCAGCTGCGAGTAGCAGCGCTCGCAGTACACAGAGCTTCGCAAGGCCCGAAGAGCCGGAGGGAAGTATCGCACACGCAAATGTGCCAGGACAGAGACGTGTTCTACGTTGTCCCCTCTCGTCGTGCAGTTTGTGCCTCTGCTGCTTCTGCTGTTAGGAATCGCTCCTTGAAAGGCGAGCGAGAGCGTCCTTCCGGGTGCATTGCACTGAGTCGAGTGCTCGCTCGGGACTTTGCTCTCGGGGCCAAGGCAAGAGGGCGTGCTTGCCCGCAGAACCGAGAACACGCTGTTGGGCAGAGCTGCAACTGACCGCTGGAGTTCAGCTCTCGCCGGACGGCAGAAGGCGAAGAACGAAGCCGCTTGCGAGCGGCGCAGTGCAGCGAAGAGCTCTCCGAATTCGCCGCTAGCTCCACGGTCCTTCTCAGCTGCGAGTAGCAGCGCTCGCAGTACACAGAGCTTCGCAAGGCCCGAAGAGCCGGAGGGAAGTATCGCACACGCAAATGTGCCAGGACAGAGACGTGTTCTACGTTGTCCCCTCTCGTCGTGCAGTTTGTGCCTCTGCTGCTTCTGCTGTTAGGAATCGCTCCTTGAAAGGCGAGCGAGAGCGTCCTTCCGGGTGCATTGCACTGAGTCGAGTGCTCGCTCGGGACTTTGCTCTCGGGGCCAAGGCAAGAGGGCGTGCTTGCCCGCAGAACCGAGAACACGCTGTTGGGCAGAGCTGCAACTGACCGCTGGAGTTCAGCTCTCGCCGGACGGCAGAAGGCGAAGAACGAAGCCGCTTGCGAGCGGCGCAGTGCAGCGAAGAGCTCTCCGAATTCGCCGCTAGCTCCACGGTCCTTCTCAGCTGCGAGTAGCAGCGCTCGCAGTACACAGAGCTTCGCAAGGCCCGAAGACCCGGAGGGAAGTATCGCACACGCAAATGTGCCAGGACAGAGACGTGTTCTACGTTGTCCCCTCTCGTCGTGCAGTTTGTGCCTCTGCTGCTTCTGCTGTTAGGAATCGCTCCTTGAAAGGCGAGCGAGAGCGTCCTTCCGGGTGCATTGCACTGAGTCGAGTGCTCGCTCGGGACTTTGCTCTCGCGGCCAAGGCAAGAGGGCGTGCTTGCCCGCAGAACCGAGAACACGCTGTTGGGCAGAGCTGCAACTGACCGCTGGAGTTCAGCTCTCGCCGGACGGCAGAAGGCGAAGAACGAAGCCGCTTGCGAGCGGCGCAGTGCAGCGAAGAGCTCTCCGAATTCGCCGCTAGCTCCACGGTCCTTCTCAGCTGCGAGTAGCAGCGCTCGCAGTACACAGAGCTTCGCAAGGCCCGAAGAGCCGGAGGGAAGTATCGCACACGCAAATGTGCCAGGACAGAGACGTGTTCTACGTTGTCCCCTCTCGTCGTGCAGTTTGTGCCTCTGCTGCTTCTGCTGTTAGGAATCGCTCCTTGAAAGGCGAGCGAGAGCGTCCTTCCGGGTGCATTGCACTGAGTCGAGTGCTCGCTCGGGACTTTGCTCTCGGGGCCAAGGCAAGAGGGCGTGCTTGCCCGCAGAACCGAGAACACGCTGTTGGGCAGAGCTGCAACTGACCGCTGGAGTTCAGCTCTCGCCGGACGGCAGAAGGCGAAGAACGAAGCCGCTTGCGAGCGGCGCAGTGCAGCGAAGAGCTCTCCGAATTCGCCGCTAGCTCCACGGTCCTTCTCAGCTGCGAGTAGCAGCGCTCGCAGTACACAGAGCTTCGCAAGGCCCGAAGAGCCGGAGGGAAGTATCGCACACGCAAATGTGCCAGGACAGAGACGTGTTCTACGTTGTCCCCTCTCGTCGTGCAGTTTGTGCCTCTGCTGCTTCTGCTGTTAGGAATCGCTCCTTGAAAGGCGAGCGAGAGCGTCCTTCCGGGTGCATTGCACTGAGTCGAGTGCTCGCTCGGGACTTTGCTCTCGGGGCCAAGGCAAGAGGGCGTGCTTGCCCGCAGAACCGAGAACACGCTGTTGGGCAGAGCTGCAACTGACCGCTGGAGTTCAGCTTTCGCCGGACGGCAGAAGGCGAAGAACGAAGCCGCTTGCGAGCGGCGCAGTGCAGCGAAGAGCTCTCCGAATTCGCCGCTAGCTCCACGGTCCTTCTCAGCTGCGAGTAGCAGCGCTCGCAGTACACAGAGCTTCGCAAGGCCCGAAGAGCCGGAGGGAAGTATCGCACACGCAAATGTGCCAGGACAGAGACGTGTTCTACGTTGTCCCCTCTCGTCGTGCAGTTTGTGCCTCTGCTGCTTCTGCTGTTAGGAATCGCTCCTTGAAAGGCGAGCGAGAGCGTCCTTCCGGGTGCATTGCACTGAGTCGAGTGCTCGCTCGGGACTTTGCTCTCGCGGCCAAGGCAAGAGGGCGTGCTTGCCCGCAGAACCGAGAACACGCTGTTGGGCAGAGCTGCAACTGACCGCTGGAGTTCAGCTCTCGCCGGACGGCAGAAGGCGAAGAACGAAGCCGCTTGCGAGCGGCGCAGTGCAGCGAAGAGCTCTCCGAATTCGCCGCTAGCTCCACGGTCCTTCTCAGCTGCGAGTAGCAGCGCTCGCAGTACACAGAGCTTCGCAAGGCCCGAAGAGCCGGAGGGAAGTATCGCACACGCAAATGTGCCAGGACAGAGACGTGTTCTACGTTGTCCCCTCTCGTCGTGCAGTTTGTGCCTCTGCTGCTTCTGCTGTTAGGAATCGCTCCTTGAAAGGCGAGCGAGAGCGTCCTTCCGGGTGCATTGCACTGAGTCGAGTGCTCGCTCGGGACTTTGCTCTCGCGGCCAAGGCAAGAGGGCGTGCTTGCCCGCAGAACCGAGAACACGCTGTTGGGCAGAGCTGCAACTGACCGCTGGAGTTCAGCCTTCGCCGGACGGCAGAAGGCGAAGAACGAAGCCGCTTGCGAGCGGCGCAGTGCAGCGAAGAGCTCTCCGAATTCGCCGCTAGCTCCACGGTCCTTCTCAGCTGCGAGTAGCAGCGCTCGCAGTACACAGAGCTTCGCAAGGCCCGAAGAGCCGGAGGGAAGTATCGCACACGCAAATGTGCCAGGACAGAGACGTGTTCTACGTTGTCCCCTCTCGTCGTGCAGTTTGTGCCTCTGCTGCTTCTGCTGTTAGGAATCGCTCCTTGAAAGGCGAGCGAGAGCGTCCTTCCGGGTGCATTGCACTGAGTCGAGTGCTCGCTCGGGACTTTGCTCTCGGGGCCAAGGCAAGAGGGCGTGCTTGCCCGCAGAACCGAGAACACGCTGTTGGGCAGAGCTGCAACTGACCGCTGGAGTTCAGCTCTCGCCGGACGGCAGAAGGCGAAGAACGAAGCCGCTTGCGAGCGGCGCAGTGCAGCGAAGAGCTCTCCGAATTCGCCGCTACCTCCACGGTCCTTCTAAGCTGCGAGTAGCAGCGCTCGCAGTACACAGAGCTTCGCAAGGCCCGAAGAGCCGGAGGGAAGTATCGCACACGAAAATGTGCCAGGACAGAGACGTGTTCTACGTTGTCCCCTCTCGTCGTGCAGTTTGTGCCTCTGCTGCTTCTGCTGTTAGGAATCGCTCCTTGAAAGGCGAGCGAGAGCGTCCTTCCGGGTGCATTGCACTGAGTCGAGTGCTCGCTCGGGACTTTGCTCTCGGGGCCAAGGCAAGAGGGCGTGCTTGCCCGCAGAACCGAGAACACGCTGTTGGGCAGAGCTGCAACTGACCGCTGGAGTTCAGCCTTCGCCGGACGGCAGAAGGCGAAGAACGAAGCCGCTTGCGAGCGGCGCAGTGCAGCGAAGAGCTCTCCGAATTCGCCGCTAGCTCCACGGTCCTTCTCAGCTGCGAGTAGCAGCGCTCGCAGTACACAGAGCTTCGCAAGGCCCGAAGAGCCGGAGGGAAGTATCGCACACGCAAATGTGCCAGGACAGAGACGTGTTCTACGTTGTCCCCTCTCGTCGTGCAGTTTGTGCCTCTGCTGCTTCTGCTGTTAGGAATCGCTCCTTGAAAGGCGAGCGAGAGCGTCCTTCCGGGTGCATTGCACTGAGTCGAGTGCTCGCTCGGGACTTTGCTCTCGCGGCCAAGGCAAGAGGGCGTGCTTGCCCGCAGAACCGAGAACACGCTGTTGGGCAGAGCTGCAACTGACCGCTGGAGTTCAGCCTTCGCCGGACGGCAGAAGGCGAAGAACGAAGCCGCTTGCGAGCGGCGCAGTGCAGCGAAGAGCTCTCCGAATTCGCCGCTAGCTCCACGGTCCTTCTCAGCTGCGAGTAGCAGCGCTCGCAGTACACAGAGCTTCGCAAGGCCCGAAGAGCCGGAGGGAAGTATCGCACACGCAAATGTGCCAGGACAGAGACGTGTTCTACGTTGTCCCCTCTCGTCGTGCAGTTTGTGCCTCTGCTGCTTCTGCTGTTAGGAATCGCTCCTTGAAAGGCGAGCGAGAGCGTCCTTCCGGGTGCATTGCACTGAGTCGAGTGCTCGCTCGGGACTTTGCTCTCGGGGCCAAGGCAAGAGGGCGTGCTTGCCCGCAGAACCGAGAACACGCTGTTGGGCAGAGCTGCAACTGACCGCTGGAGTTCAGCTCTCGCCGGACGGCAGAAGGCGAAGAACGAAGCCGCTTGCGAGCGGCGCAGTGCAGCGAAGAGCTCTCCGAATTCGCCGCTACCTCCACGGTCCTTCTAAGCTGCGAGTAGCAGCGCTCGCAGTACACAGAGCTTCGCAAGGCCCGAAGAGCCGGAGGGAAGTATCGCACACGAAAATGTGCCAGGACAGAGACGTGTTCTACGTTGTCCCCTCTCGTCGTGCAGTTTGTGCCTCTGCTGCTTCTGCTGTTAGGAATCGCTCCTTGAAAGGCGAGCGAGAGCGTCCTTCCGGGTGCATTGCACTGAGTCGAGTGCTCGCTCGGGACTTTGCTCTCGCGGCCAAGGCAAGAGGGCGTGCTTGCCCGCAGAACCGAGAACACGCTGTTGGGCAGAGCTGCAACTGACCGCTGGAGTTCAGCTCTCGCCGGACGGCAGAAGGCGAAGAACGAAGCCGCTTGCGAGCGGCGCAGTGCAGCGAAGAGCTCTCCGAATTCGCCGCTAGCTCCACGGTCCTTCTCAGCTGCGAGTAGCAGCGCTCGCAGTACACAGAGCTTCGCAAGGCCCGAAGAGCCGGAGGGAAGTATCGCTCACGAAAATGTGCCAGGACAGAGACGTGTTCTACGTTGTCCCCTCTCGTCGTGCAGTTTGTGCCTCTGCTGCTTCTGCTGTTAGGAATCGCTCCTTGAAAGGCGAGCGAGAGCGTCCTTCCGGGTGCATTGCACTGAGTCGAGTGCTCGCTCGGGACTTTGCTCTCGGGGCCAAGGCAAGAGGGCGTGCTTGCCCGCAGAACCGAGAACACGCTGTTGGGCAGAGCTGCAACTGACCGCTGGAGTTCAGCTCTCGCCGGACGGCAGAAGGCGAAGAACGAAGCCGCTTCCGAGCGGCGCAGTGCAGCGAAGAGCTCTCCGAATTCGCCGCTAGCTCCACGGTCCTTCTCAGCTGCGAGTAGCAGCGCTCGCAGTACACAGAGCTTCGCAAGGCCCGAAGAGCCGGAGGGAAGTATCGCACACGAAAATGTGCCAGGACAGAGACGTGTTCTACGTTGTCCCCTCTCGTCGTGCAGTTTGTGCCTCTGCTGCTTCTGCTGTTAGGAATCGCTCCTTGAAAGGCGAGCGAGAGCGTCCTTCCGGGTGCATTGCACTGAGTCGAGTGCTCGCTCGGGACTTTGCTCTCGCGGCCAAGGCAAGAGGGCGTGCTTGCCCGCAGAACCGAGAACACGCTGTTGGGCAGAGCTGCAACTGACCGCTGGAGTTCAGCTCTCGCCGGACGGCAGAAGGCGAAGAACGAAGCCGCTTGCGAGCGGCGCAGTGCAGCGAAGAGCTCTCCGAATTCGCCGCTAGCTCCACGGTCCTTCTCAGCTGCGAGTAGCAGCGCTCGCAGTACACAGAGCTTCGCAAGGCCCGAAGAGCCGGAGGGAAGTATCGCTCACGCAAATGTGCCAGGACAGAGACGTGTTCTACGTTGTCCCCTCTCGTCGTGCAGTTTGTGCCTCTGCTGCTTCTGCTGTTAGGAATCGCTCCTTGAAAGGCGAGCGAGAGCGTCCTTCCGGGTGCATTGCACTGAGTCGAGTGCTCGCTCGGGACTTTGCTCTCGCGGCCAAGGCAAGAGGGCGTGCTTGCCCGCAGAACCGAGAACACGCTGTTGGGCAGAGCTGCAACTGACCGCTGGAGTTCAGCTCTCGCCGGACGGCAGAAGGCGAAGAACGAAGCCGCTTGCGAGCGGCGCAGTGCAGCGAAGAGCTCTCCGAATTCGCCGCTAGCTCCACGGTCCTTCTCAGCTGCGAGTAGCAGCGCTCGCAGTACACAGAGCTTCGCAAGGCCCGAAGAGCCGGAGGGAAGTATCGCACACGAAAATGTGCCAGGACAGAGACGTGTTCTACGTTGTCCCCTCTCGTCGTGCAGTTTGTGCCTCTGCTGCTTCTGCTGTTAGGAATCGCTCCTTGAAAGGCGAGCGAGAGCGTCCTTCCGGGTGCATTGCACTGAGTCGAGTGCTCGCTCGGGACTTTGCTCTCGGGGCCAAGGCAAGAGGGCGTGCTTGCCCGCAGAACCGAGAACACGCTGTTGGGCAGAGCTGCAACTGACCGCTGGAGTTCAGCTCTCGCCGGACGGCAGAAGGCGAAGAACGAAGCCGCTTGCGAGCGGCGCAGTGCAGCGAAGAGCTCTCCGAATTCGCCGCTAGCTCCACGGTCCTTCTCAGCTGCGAGTAGCTGCTCTCGCAGTACACAGAGCTTCGCAAGGCCCGAAGAGCCGGAGGGAAGTATCGCACACGCAAATGTGCCAGGACAGAGACGTGTTCTACGGTGTCCCCTCTCGTCGTGCAGTTTGTGCCTCTGCTGCTTCTGCTGTTAGGAATCGCTCCTTGAAAGGCGAGCGAGAGCGTCCTTCCGGGTGCATTGCACTGAGTCGAGTGCTCGCTCGGGACTTTGCTCTCGGGGCCAAGGCAAGAGGGCGTGCTTCCCCCAGAACCGAGAACACGCTGTTGGGCAGAGCTGCAACGGACCGCTGGAGTTCAGCTCTCGCCGGACGGCAGAAGGCGAAGAACGAAGCCGCTTGCGAGCGGCGCAGTGCAGCGAAGAGCTCTCCGAATTCGCCGCTAGCTCCACGGTCCTTCTCAGCTGCGAGTAGCAGCGCTCGCAGTACACAGAGCTTCGCAAGGCCCGAAGAGCCGGAGGGAAGTATCGCACACGCAAATGTGCCAGGACAGAGACGTGTTCTACGTTGTCCCCTCTCGTCGTGCAGTTTGTGCCTCTGCTGCTTCTGCTGTTAGGAATCGCTCCTTGAAAGGCGAGCGAGAGCGTCCTTCCGGGTGCATTGCACTGAGTCGAGTGCTCGCTCGGGACTTTGCTCTCGGGGCCAAGGCAAGAGGGCGTGCTTGCCCGCAGAACCGAGAACACGCTGTTGGGCAGAGCTGCAACTGACCGCTGGAGTTCAGCTCTCGCCGGACGGCAGAAGGCGAAGAACGAAGCCGCTTGCGAGCGGCGCAGTGCAGCGAAGAGCTCTACGAATTCGCCGCTAGCTCCACGGTCCTTCTCAGCTGCGAGTAGCAGCGCTCGCAGTACACAGAGCTTCGCAAGGCCCGAAGAGCCGGAGGGAAGTATCGCTCACGAAAATGTGCCAGGACAGAGACGTGTTCTACGTTGTCCCCTCTCGTCGTGCAGTTTGTGCCTCTGCTGCTTCTGCTGTTAGGAATCGCTCCTTGAAAGGCGAGCGAGAACGTCCTTCCGGGTGCATTGCACTGAGTCGAGTGCTCGCTCGGGACTTTGCTCTCGGGGCCAAGGCAAGAGGGCGTGCTTGCCCGCAGAACCGAGAACACGCTGTTGGGCAGAGCTGCAACTGACCGCTGGAGTTCAGCCTTCGCCGGACGGCAGAAGGCGAAGAACGAAGCCGCTTGCGAGCGGCGCAGTGCAGCGAAGAGCTCTCCGAATTCGCCGCTAGCTCCACGGTCCTTCTCAGCTGCGAGTAGCAGCGCTCGCAGTACACAGAGCTTCGCAAGGCCCGAAGAGCCGGAGGGAAGTATCGCACACGAAAATGTGCCAGGACAGAGACGTGTTCTACGTTGTCCCCTCTCGTCGTGCAGTTTGTGCCTCTGCTGCTTCTGCTGTTAGGAATCGCTCCTTGAAAGGCGAGCGAGAGCGTCCTTCCGGGTGCATTGCACTGAGTCGAGTGCTCGCTCGGGACTTTGCTCTCGCGGCCAAGGCAAGAGGGCGTGCTTGCCCGCAGAACCGAGAACACGCTGTTGGGCAGAGCTGCAACTGACCGCTGGAGTTCAGCTCTCTCCGGACGGCAGAAGGCGAAGAACGAAGCCGCTTGCGAGCGGCGCAGTGCAGCGAAGAGCTCTCCGAATTCGCCGCTAGCTCCACGGTCCTTCTAAGCTGCGAGTAGCTGCTCTCGCAGTACACAGAGCTTCGCAAGGCCCGAAGAGCCGGAGGGAAGTATCGCACACGCAAATGTGCCAGGACAGAGACGTGTTCTACGGTGTCCCCTCTCGTCGTGCAGTTTGTGCCTCTGCTGCTTCTGCTGTTAAGAATCGCTCCTTGAAAGGCGAGCGAGAGCGTCCTTCCGGGTGCATTGCACTGAGTCGAGTGCTCGCTCGGGACTTTGCTCTCGGGGCCAAGGCAAGAGGGCGTGCTTCCCCCAGAACCGAGAACACGTTGTTGGGCAGAGCTGCAACTGACCGCTGGAGTTCAGCTCTCGCCGGACGGCAGAAGGCGAAGAACGAAGCCGCTTGCGAGCGGCGCAGTGCAGTGAAGAGCTCTCCGAATTCGCCGCTAGCTCCACGGTCCTTCTCAGCTGCGAGTAGCAGCGCTCGCAGTACACAGAGCTTCGCAAGGCCCGAAGAGCCGGAGGGAAGTATCGCACACGCAAATGTGCCAGGACAGAGACGTGTTCTACGTTGTCCCCTCTCGTCGTGCAGTTTGTGCCTCTGCTGCTTCTGCTGTTAGGAATCGCTCCTTGAAAGGCGAGCGAGAGCGTCCTTCCGGGTGCATTGCACTGAGTCGAGTGCTCGCTCGGGACTTTGCTCTCGCGGCCAAGGCAAGAGGGCGTGCTTGCCCGCAGAACCGAGAACACGCTGTTGGGCAGAGCTGCAACTGACCGCTGGAGTTCAGCTCTCGCCGGACGGCAGAAGGCGAAGAACGAAGCCGCTTGCGAGCGGCGCAGTGCAGCGAAGAGCTCTCCGAATTCGCCGCTAGCTCCACGGTCCTTCTCAGCTGCGAGTAGCAGCGCTCGCAGTACACAGAGCTTCGCAAGGCCCGAAGAGCCGGAGGGAAGTATCGCTCACGAAAATGTGCCAGGACAGAGACGTGTTCTACGTTGTCCCCTCTCGTCGTGCAGTTTGTGCCTCTGCTGCTTCTGCTGTTAGGAATCGCTCCTTGAAAGGCGAGCGAGAGCGTCCTTCCGGGTGCATTGCACTGAGTCGAGTGCTCGCTCGGGACTTTGCTCTCGCGGCCAAGGCAAGAGGGCGTGCTTGCCCGCAGAACCGAGAACACGCTGTTGGGCAGAGCTGCAACTGACCGCTGGAGTTCAGCTCTCGCCGGACGGCAGAAGGCGAAGAACGAAGCCGCTTGCGAGCGGCGCAGTGCAGCGAAGAGCTCTCCGAATTCGCCGCTAGCTCCACGGTCCTTCTCAGCTGCGAGTAGCAGCGCTCGCAGTACACAGAGCTTCGCAAGGCCCGAAGAGCCGGAGGGAAGTATCGCACACGCAAATGTGCCAGGACAGAGACGTGTTCTACGTTGTCCCCTCTCGTCGTGCAGTTTGTGCCTCTGCTGCTTCTGCTGTTAGGAATCGCTCCTTGAAAGGCGAGCGAGAGCGTCCTTCCGGGTGCATTGCACTGAGTCGAGTGCTCGCTCGGGACTTTGCTCTCGGGGCCAAGGCAAGAGGGCGTGCTTGCCCGCAGAACCGAGAACACGCTGTTGGGCAGAGCTGCAACTGACCGCTGGAGTTCAGCTCTCGCCGGACGGCAGAAGGCGAAGAACGAAGCCGCTTGCGAGCGGCGCAGTGCAGCGAAGAGCTCTCCGAATTCGCCGCTAGCTCCACGGTCCTTCTCAGCTGCGAGTAGCTGCTCTCGCAGTACACAGAGCTTCGCAAGGCCCGAAGAGCCGGAGGGAAGTATCGCACACGCAAATGTGCCAGGACAGAGACGTGTTCTACGGTGTCCCCTCTCGTCGTGCAGTTTGTGCCTCTGCTGCTTCTGCTGTTAGGAATCGCTCCTTGAAAGGCGAGCGAGAGCGTCCTTCCGGGTGCATTGCACTGAGTCGAGTGCTCGCTCGGGACTTTGCTCTCGGGGCCAAGGCAAGAGGGCGTGCTTCCCCCAGAACCGAGAACACGCTGTTGGGCAGAGCTGCAACTGACCGCTGGAGTTCAGCTCTCGCCGGACGGCAGAAGGCGAAGAACGAAGCCGCTTGCGAGCGGCGCAGTGCAGCGAAGAGCTCTCCGAATTCGCCGCTAGCTCCACGGTCCTTCTCAGCTGCGAGTAGCAGCGCTCGCAGTACACAGAGCTTCGCAAGGCCCGAAGAGCCGGAGGGAAGTATCGCACACGAAAATGTGCCAGGACAGAGACGTGTTCTACGTTGTCCCCTCTCGTCGTGCAGTTTGTGCCTCTGCTGCTTCTGCTGTTAGGAATCGCTCCTTGAAAGGCGAGCGAGAGCGTCCTTCCGGGTGCATTGCACTGAGTCGAGTGCTCGCTCGGGACTTTGCTCTCGGGGCCAAGGCAAGAGGGCGTGCTTGCCCGCAGAACCGAGAACACGCTGTTGGGCAGAGCTGCAACGGACCGCTGGAGTTCAGCTCTCGCCGGACGGCAGAAGGCGAAGAACGAAGCCGCTTGCGAGCGGCGCAGTGCAGCGAAGAGCTCTCCGAATTCGCCGCTAGCTCCACGGTCCTTCTCAGCTGCGAGTAGCAGCGCTCGCAGTACACAGAGCTTCGCAAGGCCCGAAGAGCCGGAGGGAAGTATCGCACACGCAAATGTGCCAGGACAGAGACGTGTTCTACGTTGTCCCCTCTCGTCGTGCAGTTTGTGCCTCTGCTGCTTCTGCTGTTAGGAATCGCTCCTTGAAAGGCGAGCGAGAGCGTCCTTCCGGGTGCATTGCACTGAGTCGAGTGCTCGCTCGGGACTTTGCTCTCGGGGCCAAGGCAAGAGGGCGTGCTTGCCCGCAGAACCGAGAACACGCTGTTGGGCAGAGCTGCAACTGACCGCTGGAGTTCAGCTCTCGCCGGACGGCAGAAGGCGAAGAACGAAGCCGCTTGCGAGCGGCGCAGTGCAGCGAAGAGCTCTACGAATTCGCCGCTAGCTCCACGGTCCTTCTCAGCTGCGAGTAGCAGCGCTCGCAGTACACGGAGCTTCGCAAGGCCCGAAGACCCGGAGGGAAGTATCGCTCACGAAAATGTGCCAGGACAGAGACGTGTTCTACGTTGTCCCCTCTCGTCGTGCAGTTTGTGCCTCTGCTGCTTCTGCTGTTAGGAATCGCTCCTTGAAAGGCGAGCGAGAACGTCCTTCCGGGTGCATTGCACTGAGTCGAGTGCTCGCTCGGGACTTTGCTCTCGGGGCCAAGGCAAGAGGGCGTGCTTGCCCGCAGAACCGAGAACACGCTGTTGGGCAGAGCTGCAACTGAACGCTGGAGTTCAGCCTTCGCCGGACGGCAGAAGGCGAAGAACGAAGCCGCTTGCGAGCGGCGCAGTGCAGCGAAGAGCTCTCCGAATTCGCCGCTAGCTCCACGGTCCTTCTCAGCTGCGAGTAGCAGCGCTCGCAGTACACAGAGCTTCGCAAGGCCCGAAGAGCCGGAGGGAAGTATCGCACACGAAAATGTGCCAGGACAGAGACGTGTTCTACGTTGTCCCCTCTCGTCGTGCAGTTTGTGCCTCTGCTGCTTCTGCTGTTAGGAATCGCTCCTTGAAAGGCGAGCGAGAGCGTCCTTCCGGGTGCATTGCACTGAGTCGAGTGCTCGCTCGGGACTTTGCTCTCGCGGCCAAGGCAAGAGGGCGTGCTTGCCCGCAGAACCGAGAACACGCTGTTGGGCAGAGCTGCAACTGACCGCTGGAGTTCAGCTCTCGCCGGACGGCAGAAGGCGAAGAACGAAGCCGCTTGCGAGCGGCGCAGTGCAGCGAAGAGCTCTCCGAATTCGCCGCTAGCTCCACGGTCCTTCTAAGCTGCGAGTAGCTGCTCTCGCAGTACACAGAGCTTCGCAAGGCCCGAAGAGCCGGAGGGAAGTATCGCACACGCAAATGTGCCAGGACAGAGACGTGTTCTACGGTGTCCCCTCTCGTCGTGCAGTTTGTGCCTCTGCTGCTTCTGCTGTTAGGAATCGCTCCTTGAAAGGCGAGCGAGAGCGTCCTTCCGGGTGCATTGCACTGAGTCGAGTGCTCGCTCGGGACTTTGCTCTCGGGGCCAAGGCAAGAGGGCGTGCTTCCCCCAGAACCGAGAACACGCTGTTGGGCAGAGCTGCAACTGACCGCTGGAGTTCAGCTCTCGCCGGACGGCAGAAGGCGAAGAACGAAGCCGCTTGCGAGCGGCGCAGTGCAGCGAAGAGCTCTCCGAATTCGCCGCTAGCTCCACGGTCCTTCTCAGCTGCGAGTAGCAGCGCTCGCAGTACACAGAGCTTCGCAAGGCCCGAAGAGCCGGAGGGAAGTATCGCACACGCAAATGTGCCAGGACAGAGACGTGTTCTACGTTGTCCCCTCTCGTCGTGCAGTTTGTGCCTCTGCTGCTTCTGCTGTTAGGAATCGCTCCTTGAAAGGCGAGCGAGAGCGTCCTTCCGGGTGCATTGCACTGAGTCGAGTGCTCGCTCGGGACTTTGCTCTCGCGGCCAAGGCAAGAGGGCGTGCTTGCCCGCAGAACCGAGAACACGCTGTTGGGCAGAGCTGCAACTGACCGCTGGAGTTCAGCTCTCGCCGGACGGCAGAAGGCGAAGAACGAAGCCGCTTGCGAGCGGCGCAGTGCAGCGAAGAGCTCTCCGAATTCGCCGCTAGCTCCACGGTCCTTCTCAGCTGCGAGTAGCAGCGCTCGCAGTACACAGAGCTTCGCAAGGCCCGAAGAGTCGGAGGGAAGTATCGCACACGCAAATGTGCCAGGACAGAGACGTGTTCTACGTTGTCCCCTCTCGTCGTGCAGTTTGTGCCTCTGCTGCTTCTGCTGTTAGGAATCGCTCCTTGAAAGGCGAGCGAGAGCGTCCTTCTGGGTGCATTGCACTGAGTCGAGTGCTCGCTCGGGACTTTGCTCTCGCGGCCAAGGCAAGAGGGCGTGCTTGCCCGCAGAACCGAGAACACGCTGTTGGGCAGAGCTGCAACTGACCGCTGGAGTTCAGCTCTCGCCGGACGGCAGAAGGCGAAGAACGAAGCCGCTTGCGAGCGGCGCAGTGCAGCGAAGAGCTCTCCGAATTCGCCGCTAGCTCCACGGTCCTTCTCAGCTGCGAGTAGCAGCGCTCGCAGTACACAGAGCTTCGCAAGGCCCGAAGACCCGGAGGGAAGTATCGCACACGCAAATGTGCCAGGACAGAGACGTGTTCTACGTTGTCCCCTCTCGTCGTGCAGTTTGTGCCTCTGCTGCTTCTGCTGTTAGGAATCGCTCCTTGAAAGGCGAGCGAGAGCGTCCTTCCGGGTGCATTGCACTGAGTCGAGTGCTCGCTCGGGACTTTGCTCTCGCGGCCAAGGCAAGAGGGCGTGCTTGCCTGCAGAACCGAGAACACGCTGTTGGGCAGAGCTGCAACTGACCGCTGGAGTTCAGCTCTCGCCGGACGGCAGAAGGCGAAGAACGAAGCCGCTTGCGAGCGGCGCAGTGCAGCGAAGAGCTCTACGAATTCGCCGCTAGCTCCACGGTCCTTCTCAGCTGCGAGTAGCAGCGCTCGCAGTACACGGAGCTTCGCAAGGCCCGAAGACCCGGAGGGAAGTATCGCACACGCAAATGTGCCAGGACAGAGACGTGTTCTACGGTGTCCCTTCTCGTCGTGCAGTTTGTGCCTCTGCTGCTTCTGCTGTTAGGAATCGCTCCTTGAAAGGCGAGCGAGAGCGTCCTTCCGGGTGCATTGCACTGAGTCGAGTGCTCGCTCGGGACTTTGCTCTCGGGGCCAAGGCAAGAGGGCGTGCTTGCCCGCAGAACCGAGAACACGCTGTTGGGCAGAGCTGCAACTGACCGCTGGAGTTCAGCTCTCGCCGGACGGCAGAAGGCGAAGAACGAAGCCGCTTGCGAGCGGCGCAGTGCAGCGAAGAGCTCTCCGAATTCGCCGCTAGCTCCACGGTCCTTCTCAGCTGCGAGTAGCTGCTCTCGCAGTACACGGAGCTTCGCAAGGCCCGAAGAGCCGGAGGGAAGTATCGCACACGCAAATGTGCCAGGACAGAGACGTGTTCTACGGTGTCCCCTCTCGTCGTGCAGTTTGTGCCTCTGCTGCTTCTGCTGTTAGGAATCGCTCCTTGAAAGGCGAGCGAGAGCGTCCTTCCGGGTGCATTGCACTGAGTCGAGTGCTCGCTCGGGACTTTGCTCTCGGGGCCAAGGCAAGAGGGCGTGCTTGCCCGCAGAACCGAGAACACGCTGTTGGGCAGAGCTGCAACTGACCGCTGGAGTTCAGCTCTCGCCGGAGGGCAGAAGGCGAAGAACGAAGCCGCTTGCGAGCGGCGCAGTGCAGCGAAGAGCTCTCCGAATTCGCCGCTAGCTCCACGGTCCTTCTCAGCTGCGAGTAGCAGCGCTCGCAGTACACGGAGCTTCGCAAGGCCCGAAGAGCCGGAGGGAAGTATCGCACACGCAAATGTGCCAGGACAGAGACGTGTTCTACGTTGTCCCCTCTCGTCGTGCAGTTTGTGCCTCTGCTGCTTCTGCTGTTAGGAATCGCTCCTTGAAAGGCGAGCGAGAGCGTCCTTCCGGGTGCATTGCACTGAGTCGAGTGCTCGCTCGGGACTTTGCTCTCGGGGCCAAGGCAAGAGGGCGTGCTTGCCCGCAGAACCGAGAACACGCTGTTGGGCAGAGCTGCAACTGACCGCTGGAGTTCAGCTCTCGCCGGACGGCAGAAGGCGAAGAACGAAGCCGCTTGCGAGCGGCGCAGTGCAGCGAAGAGCTCTCCGAATTCGCCGCTAGCTCCACGGTCCTTCTCAGCTGCGAGTAGCAGCGCTCGCAGTACACGGAGCTTCGCAAGGCCCGAAGAGCCGGAGGGAAGTATCGCACACGCAAATGTGCCAGGACAGAGACGTGTTCTACGTTGTCCCCTCTCGTCGTGCAGTTTGTGCCTCTGCTGCTTCTGCTGTTAGGAATCGCTCCTTGAAAGGCGAGCGAGAGCGTCCTTCCGGGTGCATTGCACTGAGTCGAGTGCTCGCTCGGGACTTTGCTCTCGGGGCCAAGGCAAGAGGGCGTGCTTGCCCGCAGAACCGAGAACACGCTGTTGGGCAGAGCTGCAACTGACCGCTGGAGTTCAGCTCTCGCCGGACGGCAGAAGGCGAAGAACGAAGCCGCTTGCGAGCGGCGCAGTGCAGCGAAGAGCTCTCCGAATTCGCCGCTAGCTCCACGGTCCTTCTCAGCTGCGAGTAGCAGCGCTCGCAGTACACGGAGCTTAGCAAGGCCCGAAGAGCCGGAGGGAAGTATCGCACACGCAAATGTGCCAGGACAGAGACGTGTTCTACGTTGTCCCCTCTCGTCGTGCAGTTTGTGCCTCTGCTGCTTCTGCTGTTAGGAATCGCTCTTTGAAAGGCGAGCGAGAGCGTCCTTCCGGGTGCATTGCACTGAGTCGAGTGCTCGCTCGGGACTTTGCTCTCGGGGCCAAGGCAAGAGGGCGTGCTTGCCCGCAGAACCGAGAACACGCTGTTGGGCAGAGCTGCAACTGACCGCTGGAGTTCAGCTCTCGCCGGACGGCAGAAGGCGAAGAACGAAGCCGCTTGCGAGCGGCGCAGTGCAGCGAAGAGCTCTCCGAATTCGCCGCTAGCTCCACGGTCCTTCTAAGCTGCGAGTAGCTGCTCTCGCAGTACACGGAGCTTCGCAAGGCCCGAAGAGCCGGAGGGAAGTATCGCACACGCAAATGTGCCAGGACAGAGACGTGTTCTACGGTGTCCCCTCTCGTCGTGCAGTTTGTGCCTCTGCTGCTTCTGCTGTTAGGAATCGCTCCTTGAAAGGCGAGCGAGAGCGTCCTTCCGGGTGCATTGCACTGAGTCGAGTGCTCGCTCGGGACTTTGCTCTCGGGGCCAAGGCAAGAGGGCGTGCTTCCCCCAGAACCGAGAACACGCTGTTGGGCAGAGCTGCAACTGACCGCTGGAGTTCAGCTCTCGCCGGACGGCAGAAGGCGAAGAACGAAGCCGCTTGCGAGCGGCGCAGTGCAGCGAAGAGCTCTACGAATTCGCCGCTAGCTCCACGGTCCTTCTCAGCTGCGAGTAGCAGCGCTCGCAGTACACGGAGCTTCGCAAGGCCCGAAGACCCGGAGGGAAGTATCGCACACGCAAATGTGCCAGGACAGAGACGTGTTCTACGGTGTCCCTTCTCGTCGTGCAGTTTGTGCCTCTGCTGCTTCTGCTGTTAGGAATCGCTCCTTGAAAGGCGAGCGAGAGCGTCCTTCCGGGTGCATTGCACTGAGTCGAGTGCTCGCTCGGGACTTTGCTCTCGGGGCCAAGGCAAGAGGGCGTGCTTGCCCGCAGAACCGAGAACACGCTGTTGGGCAGAGCTGCAACTGACCGCTGGAGTTCAGCTCTCGCCGGACGGCAGAAGGCGAAGAACGAAGCCGCTTGCGAGCGGCGCAGTGCAGCGAAGAGCTCTCCGAATTCGCCGCTAGCTCCACGGTCCTTCTCAGCTGCGAGTAGCTGCTCTCGCAGTACACGGAGCTTCGCAAGGCCCGAAGAGCCGGAGGGAAGTATCGCACACGCAAATGTGCCAGGACAGAGACGTGTTCTACGGTGTCCCCTCTCGTCGTGCAGTTTGTGCCTCTGCTGCTTCTGCTGTTAGGAATCGCTCCTTGAAAGGCGAGCGAGAGCGTCCTTCCGGGTGCATTGCACTGAGTCGAGTGCTCGCTCGGGACTTTGCTCTCGGGGCCAAGGCAAGAGGGCGTGCTTGCCCGCAGAACCGAGAACACGCTGTTGGGCAGAGCTGCAACTGACCGCTGGAGTTCAGCTCTCGCCGGAGGGCAGAAGGCGAAGAACGAAGCCGCTTGCGAGCGGCGCAGTGCAGCGAAGAGCTCTCCGAATTCGCCGCTAGCTCCACGGTCCTTCTCAGCTGCGAGTAGCAGCGCTCGCAGTACACGGAGCTTCGCAAGGCCCGAAGAGCCGGAGGGAAGTATCGCACACGCAAATGTGCCAGGACAGAGACGTGTTCTACGTTGTCCCCTCTCGTCGTGCAGTTTGTGCCTCTGCTGCTTCTGCTGTTAGGAATCGCTCCTTGAAAGGCGAGCGAGAGCGTCCTTCCGGGTGCATTGCACTGAGTCGAGTGCTCGCTCGGGACTTTGCTCTCGGGGCCAAGGCAAGAGGGCGTGCTTGCCCGCAGAACCGAGAACACGCTGTTGGGCAGAGCTGCAACTGACCGCTGGAGTTCAGCTCTCGCCGGACGGCAGAAGGCGAAGAACGAAGCCGCTTGCGAGCGGCGCAGTGCAGCGAAGAGCTCTCCGAATTCGCCGCTAGCTCCACGGTCCTTCTCAGCTGCGAGTAGCAGCGCTCGCAGTACACGGAGCTTCGCAAGGCCCGAAGAGCCGGAGGGAAGTATCGCACACGCAAATGTGCCAGGACAGAGACGTGTTCTACGTTGTCCCCTCTCGTCGTGCAGTTTGTGCCTCTGCTGCTTCTGCTGTTAGGAATCGCTCCTTGAAAGGCGAGCGAGAGCGTCCTTCCGGGTGCATTGCACTGAGTCGAGTGCTCGCTCGGGACTTTGCTCTCGGGGCCAAGGCAAGAGGGCGTGCTTGCCCGCAGAACCGAGAACACGCTGTTGGGCAGAGCTGCAACTGACCGCTGGAGTTCAGCTCTCGCCGGACGGCAGAAGGCGAAGAACGAAGCCGCTTGCGAGCGGCGCAGTGCAGCGAAGAGCTCTCCGAATTCGCCGCTAGCTCCACGGTCCTTCTCAGCTGCGAGTAGCTGCTCTCGCAGTACACGGAGCTTCGCAAGGCCCGAAGAGCCGGAGGGAAGTATCGCACACGCAAATGTGCCAGGACAGAGACGTGTTCTACGGTGTCCCCTCTCGTCGTGCAGTTTGTGCCTCTGCTGCTTCTGCTGTTAGGAATCGCTCCTTGAAAGGCGAGCGAGAGCGTCCTTCCGGGTGCATTGCACTGAGTCGAGTGCTCGCTCGGGACTTTGCTCTCGGGGCCAAGGCAAGAGGGCGTGCTTGCCCGCAGAACCGAGAACACGCTGTTGGGCAGAGCTGCAACTGACCGCTGGAGTTCAGCTCTCGCCGGACGGCAGAAGGCGAAGAACGAAGCCGCTTGCGAGCGGCGCAGTGCAGCGAAGAGCTCTCCGAATTCGCCGCTAGCTCCACGGTCCTTCTCAGCTGCGAGTAGCAGCGCTCGCAGTACACGGAGCTTAGCAAGGCCCGAAGAGCCGGAGGGAAGTATCGCACACGCAAATGTGCCAGGACAGAGACGTGTTCTACGTTGTCCCCTCTCGTCGTGCAGTTTGTGCCTCTGCTGCTTCTGCTGTTAGGAATCGCTCTTTGAAAGGCGAGCGAGAGCGTCCTTCCGGGTGCATTGCACTGAGTCGAGTGCTCGCTCGGGACTTTGCTCTCGGGGCCAAGGCAAGAGGGCGTGCTTGCCCGCAGAACCGAGAACACGCTGTTGGGCAGAGCTGCAACTGACCGCTGGAGTTCAGCTCTCGCCGGACGGCAGAAGGCGAAGAACGAAGCCGCTTGCGAGCGGCGCAGTGCAGCGAAGAGCTCTCCGAATTCGCCGCTAGCTCCACGGTCCTTCTAAGCTGCGAGTAGCTGCTCTCGCAGTACACGGAGCTTCGCAAGGCCCGAAGAGCCGGAGGGAAGTATCGCACACGCAAATGTGCCAGGACAGAGACGTGTTCTACGGTGTCCCCTCTCGTCGTGCAGTTTGTGCCTCTGCTGCTTCTGCTGTTAGGAATCGCTCCTTGAAAGGCGAGCGAGAGCGTCCTTCCGGGTGCATTGCACTGAGTCGAGTGCTCGCTCGGGACTTTGCTCTCGGGGCCAAGGCAAGAGGGCGTGCTTCCCCCAGAACCGAGAACACGCTGTTGGGCAGAGCTGCAACTGACCGCTGGAGTTCAGCTCTCGCCGGACGGCAGAAGGCGAAGAACGAAGCCGCTTGCGAGCGGCGCAGTGCAGCGAAGAGCTCTCCGAATTCGCCGCTAGCTCCACGGTCCTTCTCAGCTGCGAGTAGCAGCGCTCGCAGTACACGGAGCTTCGCAAGGCCCGAAGACCCGGAGGGAAGTATCGCTCACGAAAATGTGCCAGGACAGAGACGTGTTCTACGTTGTCCCCTCTCGTCGTGCAGTTTGTGCCTCTGCTGCTTCTGCTGTTAGGAATCGCTCTTTGAAAGGCGAGCGAGAGCGTCCTTCCGGGTGCATTGCACTGAGTCGAGTGCTCGCTCGGGACTTTGCTCTCGGGGCCAAGGCAAGAGGGCGTGCTTGCCCGCAGAACCGAGAACACGCTGTTGGGCAGAGCTGCAACGGACCGCTGGAGTTCAGCTCTCGCCGGACGGCAGAAGGCGAAGAACGAAGCCGCTTGCGAGCGGCGCAGTGCAGCGAAGAGCTCTCCGAATTCGCCGCTAGCTCCACGGTCCTTCTCAGCTGCGAGTAGCAGCGCTCGCAGTACACGGAGCTTCGCAAGGCCCGAAGAGCCGGAGGGAAGTATCGCACACGCAAATGTGCCAGGACAGAGACGTGTTCTACGTTTTCCCCTCTCGTCGTGCAGTTTGTGCCTCTGCTGCTTCTGCTGTTAGGAATCGCTCCTTGAAAGGCGAGCGAGAGCGTCCTTCCGGGTGCATTGCACTGAGTCGAGTGCTCGCTCGGGACTTTGCTCTCGGGGCCAAGGCAAGAGGGCGTGCTTGCCCGCAGAACCGAGAACACGCTGTTGGGCAGAGCTGCAACGGACCGCTGGAGTTCAGCTCTCGCCGGACGGCAGAAGGCGAAGAACGAAGCCGCTTGCGAGCGGCGCAGTGCAGCGAAGAGCTCTCCGAATTCGCCGCTAGCTCCACGGTCCTTCTCAGCTGCGAGTAGCAGCGCTCGCAGTACACGGAGCTTCGCAAGGCCCGAAGAGCCGGAGGGAAGTATCGCACACACAAATGTGCCAGGACAGAGACGTGTTCTACGTTGTCCCCTCTCGTCGTGCAGTTTGTGCCTCTGCTGCTTCTGCTGTTAGGAATCGCTCCTTGAAAGGCGAGCGAGAGCGTCCTTCCGGGTGCATTGCACTGAGTCGAGTGCTCGCTCGGGACTTTGCTCTCGGGGCCAAGGCAAGAGGGCGTGCTTGCCCGCAGAACCGAGAACACGCTGTTGGGCAGAGCTGCAACGGACCGCTGGAGTTCAGCCTTCGCCGGACGGCAGAAGGCGAAGAACGAAGCCGCTTGCGAGCGGCGCAGTGCAGCGAAGAGCTCTCCGAATTCGCCGCTAGCTCCACGGTCCTTCTCAGCTGCGAGTAGCAGCGCTCGCAGTACACAGAGCTTCGCAAGGCCCGAAGAGCCGGAGGGAAGTATCGCACACGCAAATGTGCCAGGACAGAGACGTGTTCTACGGTGTCCCTTCTCGTCGTGCAGTTTGTGCCTCTGCTGCTTCTGCTGTTAGGAATCGCTCCTTGAAAGGCGAGCGAGAGCGTCCTTCCGGGTGCATTGCACTGAGTCGAGTGCTCGCTCGGGACTTTGCTCTCGGGGCCAAGGCAAGAGGGCGTGCTTGCCCGCAGAACCGAGAACACGCTGTTGGGCAGAGCTGCAACTGACCGCTGGAGTTCAGCTCTCGCCGGACGGCAGAAGGCGAAGAACGAAGGCGCTTGCGAGCGGCGCAGTGCAGCGAAGAGCTCTTCGAATTCGCCGCTAGCTCCACGGTCCTTCTCAGCTGCGAGTAGCAGCGCTCGCAGTACACAGAGCTTCGCAAGGCCCGAAGAGCCGGAGGGAAGTATCGCACACGAAAATGTGCCAGGACAGAGACGTGTTCTACGTTGTCCCCTCTCGTCGTGCAGTTTGTGCCTCTGCTGCTTCTGCTGTTAGGAATCGCTCCTTGAAAGGCGAGCGAGAGCGTCCTTCCGGGTGCATTGCACTGAGTCGAGTGCTCGCTCGGGACTTTGCTCTCGGGGCCAAGGCAAGAGGGCGTGCTTGCCCGCAGAACCGAGAACACGCTGTTGGGCAGAGCTGCAACTGACCGCTGGAGTTCAGCTCTCGCCGGACGGCAGAAGGCGAAGAACGAAGCCGCTTGCGAGCGGCGCAGTGCAGCGAAGAGCTCTCCGAATTCGCCGCTAGCTCCACGGTCCTTCTCAGCTGCGAGTAGCAGCGCTCGCAGTACACGGAGCTTCGCAAGGCCCGAAGACCCGGAGGGAAGTATCGCACACGCAAATGTGCCAGGACAGAGACGTGTTCTACGTTGTCCCCTCTCGTCGTGCAGTTTGTGCCTCTGCTGCTTCTGCTGTTAGGAATCGCTCCTTGAAAGGCGAGCGAGAGCGTCCTTCCGGGTGCATTGCACTGAGTCGAGTGCTCGCTCGGGACTTTGCTCTCGGGGCCAAGGCAAGAGGGCGTGCTTGCCCGCAGAACCGAGAACACGCTGTTGGGCAGAGCTGCAACTGACCGCTGGAGTTCAGCTCTCGCCGGACGGCAGAAGGCGAAGAACGAAGCCGCTTGCGAGCGGCGCAGTGCAGCGAAGAGCTCTCCGAATTCGCCGCTAGCTCCACGGTCCTTCTCAGCTGCGAGTAGCAGCGCTCGCAGTACACAGAGCTTCGCAAGGCCCGAAGACCCGGAGGGAAGTATCGCACACGAAAATGTGCCAGGACAGAGACGTGTTCTACGTTGTCCCCTCTCGTCGTGCAGTTTGTGCCTCTGCTGCTTCTGCTGTTAGGAATCGCTCCTTGAAAGGCGAGCGAGAGCGTCCTTCCGGGTGCATTGCACTGAGTCGAGTGCTCGCTCGGGACTTTGCTCTCGGGGCCAAGGCAAGAGGGCGTGCCTGCCCGCAGAACCGAGAACACGCTGTTGGGCAGAGCTGCAACTGACCGCTGGAGTTCAGCTCTCGCCGGACGGCAGAAGGCGAAGAACGAAGCCGCTTGCGAGCGGCGCAGTGCAGCGAAGAGCTCTCCGAATTCGCCGCTAGCTCCACGGTCCTTCTCAGCTGCGAGTAGCAGCGCTCGCAGTACACAGAGCTTCGCAAGGCCCGAAGACCCGGATGGAAGTATCGCACACGCAAATGTGCCAGGACAGAGACGTGTTCTACGTTGTCCCCTCTCGTCGTGCAGTTTGTGCCTCTGCTGCTTCTGCTGTTAGGAATCGCTCCTTGAAAGGCGAGCGAGAGCGTCCTTCCGGGTGCATTGCACTGAGTCGAGTGCTCGCTCGGGACTTTGCTCTCGGGGCCAAGGCAAGAGGGCGTGCTTGCCCGCAGAACCGAGAACACGCTGTTGGGCAGAGCTGCAACTGACCGCTGGAGTTCAGCTCTCGCCGGACGGCAGAAGGCGAAGAACGAAGCCGCTTGCGAGCGGCGCAGTGCAGCGAAGAGCTCTCCGAATTCGCCGCTAGCTCCACGGTCCTTCTCAGCTGCGAGTAGCAGCGCTCGCAGTACACAGAGCTTCGCAAGGCCCGAAGAGCCGGAGGGAAGTATCGCACACGCAAATGTGCCAGGACAGAGACGTGTTCTACGTTGTCCCCTCTCGTCGTGCAGTTTGTGCCTCTGCTGCTTCTGCTGTTAGGAATCGCTCCTTGAAAGGCGAGTGAGAGCGTCCTTCCGGGTGCATTGCACTGAGTCGAGTGCTCGCTCGGGACTTTGCTCTCGGGGCCAAGGCAAGAGGGCGTGCTTGCCCGCAGAAGCGAGAACACGCTGTTGGGCAGAGCTGCAACTGACCGCTGGAGTTCAGCTCTCGCCGGACGGCAGAAGGCGAAGAACGAAGCCGCTTGCCAGCGGCGCAGTGCAGCGAAGAGCACACGAGCAGTCAAAGAGCTCCTTCACTATCGCTTTCACTTCTCAGTGGTCTTTCTGCTTGGAAAAGCAGCACACAGCCGTTGCACGCCAGGGCCAAAGCTGCGGCACTGCCCCTCCTCACTCCTTCGCTGTACTGTACTCCATGCAGCTAGAGCGAAGCGAGAAGGACGCGAGGAAGAAAAATCGTACTTAAACTAGCCCCCTGGCAGCAGCCCTGAAAGGGCGCATAACACACGGCGTCTCGCTGCCCTCCGTTCTACATACTCGCAGCTCCCTCTGCCGACTTGCGAAAGTTGTTACCAGAGCAGAGGCGGCCAGATTGAAGAGGCAGTGCCTAGGTTCACCTTCTCCTTACTGCACGTAAGCCACGTCCAGCTCCTCGCTGCACTCTGGATTTCCCTTCTCCGCGGCACTTACCGTGGTGCTGTGTGCAACTCGGCGCCTAGAAGCGACCGCCAATGCTTTCACAGCGGGCTGCAAGGGAACCAAGGAGCAGCACAAGCAGCAGTGCTTCAGCTTGCTCCTTCCGACTGCTAAGGGCACTTGGGAGGGCAAGCGAGAGTCAACCACCTTCCTCTCCTAGTAGCCTGTAACGTGGTGCACACAAGCACGGGACGAGTGCTGCTTCGTTCACCGCCCTCGCCCACGCCTGGCGCTGCTTTCACTTGCCGGCGGCCAGAAGCCGCTGCAAGGGCGCCACACAACCACAAGTGCGCCGGCAGCCAAGAGCTAGAGAACGCTGCTTCTGCCCAAGCCCGCCTAGGGCGTGCACCTTTGTTCTCAGAGCTCCGTGCAACAGTCTGCCTCTCTCGCAGTTCGAATGGAAAACGAAAGCTTTTCGCCTACCCCCTTCACAGAGATCCGTTGCCAGGACGAGAATGCCTTGTGGCCGGAGCTCCCCCCCGCCGCGAGGAAGCTGCTATTAGCACCGCGTTGCAGGGACACGTCTCGCTTCTTGACTACGTGCTCAGCGCTCTCCGAATTCGCCGCTAGCTCCACGGTCTTTCTCAGCTGCAAGTAGCAGCGCTCACAGTACATAGAGCTTCGCAAGGACCGAAGACCCGGAGGGAAGTATCGCACTCGAAAATGTGCCAGGATAGAGACGTTCTACACTGAGTAGAGACACAGACAGACAGAGAGTTCTACACTGCCCCTTCTCGTCGGCCATCTTGTGCTCTGCTGCCTCTGCTGTGACGAATAGGTCCTTGAAAGGCGAGCGACAGCGGCTCTCCAGGCACTGAAAAGAGTTCCCTAGGGACTTTTCGATGTAAAACTTTTTCCACCTCCAAAAATACATGGGTAAGTCCTAAAAGTTTTGGTTTTCTTAAGAATAGTTTCGCCCAAGTTTTGCTGTTCTAAACACCCATGGTTTCAGTCTTCACTTAACTGCTTGTTTCTGTCTTTTTGGCTAGTGGCAATCTAATTCTAAGGTAACTAGATGTGTTGGAAATCCATAAATTACATCTCAAGTTAGATGGGAAAATTGGCTCGGAAGAAAATGGAATTGAGAATTTGGAAAGAATCCAGAGTGAGCTGATGTCACAATCCGAGATTCCCTTGGGTTCCAAATCCTTTCATTTGTGTTTTTGTGGGCTTTTTGAAGGCGGTGTACAGTTGAAGCCATGATTTAGCTGCGGTGAGACCTGCTCTGCTGTAAAAGCATTATTTTCTCAGTGAGCATGGACAACAGTTAGAGTGTCGTCTTTTAAGATTCCCTGCACTCCACTTATGGTGGCAAAAGCAGTGCCTTGACTGTAATCATAAAAGTGATTACAGCTTCATTGCTTTGACATCATGTAGGATGCTTCCTCCATCTGCTGTGGTCAGCATTAAGTAACAGATTTCTCAGTTTCTAGGAAGAGTCTAGCAAACAATCACCTTGCTCCTTCTCTTGCATTTATTCATCACTGCTATGCTGCTATACAGACAGGTAGTCTGTTTATGATTCAACAATTCAATGGGACATCAAGTAAATAACAAAGCAAAACTAACTACCGAAAGCACTATAAGGGCCAGAGATTAGCTTGGATCAAAACAGGTATTCTCCTAGCATTGTTTACAAACGAGTCAGCATGTGAAACAGAAGGCACAAGGTAGTTTGTGCCTTGTTTTGGGCATGCCCGGAAGAAGGAAATTCTGATTTCACATACGGGAAAAGAAATGTTGACATTTGAATGAGATTGTTCATACCCCAGTAAAGGTTGCTTTGAAAGGTTGTGGAAGTCCTGTTAGGAAACATGGCTTTACAAGTCCTTTCCACCAGGAGACAACAGCTGCAGAACATCTGGGTGTGCCAGTGTTGAGAGCACCAGCAAAGATCAAAGTGGAGAAGTTGGTGAACAATGGCAGTGGCCTGGCGGAGGGCAAGTGGGGTGCTGGCTGTGGGACCAGGGGAGTCCTGACTGATTTAGGAGGCGTGTGATGGTCTGTGCCAGCAAGCAGAATAGTGCTGTGGCCTTGGCACACTGCTAATACTGGAATTCAGTGGGGTCACTGGGCAGGCTGAGTGTGTGAGCTGCTGGAGGGACCCAGGTTGCCCACATGTAAACATCCAGTCTCACTCTTGCCAGCCACAGAAAGGAGCAGGATGTGGCTGCTGGCGATGCCTGTCACGTATATGTAGTGTATATGTGTGCTATCCCAGCCTGCTGGGAACACTTCTTCTTTGGGACTGCTTGGGCTGAGGGAGAGAAAGCAGTGGTAGTTTCTGAGGTTTCGAGTTTGCTCGAGTTTCTCAGGCTGTTTCTGGAGCCACCCAGAGTTCTCTTCCTTGAAGCATTTCAAGTCCTGCTAATTTTCAAAATTCAAACAGACACAGCCCTAAGCTAGTTGATCTGACTTCAGAGCTATTCTTACGCTGAGCTGTTGGATGATCTGATCTCCTGAGATGTCTTCCATCTCAGTTTATGACCTGGTTCTTGTGAAAAGTAGGATCTTTTAGCCTGGAGAAGAGAGGTTTCTGGAGAGACAGTATTGTGGCCTTTGAATATGTAAAGAGGGTATAAGACAAATGGAGAAAGACTTTTTAGGAAAGTTTGCAGAGACAGGATAAGGGGCCATGCTTTCAAACTGAGACTAGGTTTAGATTGGCTAAAAGGAAAAACTTTTCTACAATGAAGCTGGTGAGACACTCAAACGGGTGTTCCAGAGAAGTTGTGGATGCCCCATCATTGAGAGTGCTCCTTATCAGTTTGGCTAGTCTTGAGCAATTTGATCTACTGTAAGATCTACCTGGCAAGGAAGTTGGACTACATGATCTTTAATCACAGACTGTTGTATGATTCCGTGGAAGACAGAATGCAGTAAAGTTCATATTTCAGATTTTGGCGCAGACATATTTATTTTTTCTCACTTTATGCATCATTGCAATGACAACTTGTTAGCTTCTGAAATGATTAGCTGAGATTGATTTCCTTCCTTAGTTTCATTTTCTCTGTTATTCCTTCACTCTTGGACTTTTTTTTTCACTAGATTCCCTCTTTCAGTAAACTGCCCTTAAGTATCACTTTGCTCCCCACCTGGCTTTTTTTTTTTTTTTCAATGACACCTTTTCACTGGTTCGTTTTGGGCCTTTGCTGCTTGAAGTCCAGCAGCCTCCTTGTCTGAGCATTACGGAGCTTTCTTTACAGCTTCATCACTATGCAAAAAGCCATAAATTACTGTGTTCCATCTCACATACCATCAAGTATCACACTAATATTCCCTCTGCTGAATAGCTGGTTGGTTTACATAGACCAGCCAAATACCAGGAAATCCAGATGGCAGCAAGAATCTTGTAGACTACTCCCGCTGTTCATTTAAATTCTGGAGAAGTCACGTGAGGTATCACATTCTCTTGAAAGAAGTGTCTATCATCTCGGACATTCTAGAATGGGCTATTAATATTGTCATGAGTTTCTGGCTAGACTTTTTAGTATGCAAATTCAAATTCAAATGATCTGAAATGATAGAACTTCAAGAAATTTTTTTTCCCAGAATCGAAGTATGATGGAGTTCCATAGGGAGAATCTTAATCTTAGTTATTCTATTCCATCTCACATCATGGCTGGGGGAAGGGAGAAGGGAGTATCTTTGGGGGACAATGGGTTCCGGTGTAGTCAGTAAGCTGGGCAGAGGAGCCATCAGGTATTTTCTGTTGTTGGGCGGGGGGGGGGGGGGGGGATTCGTGTGAACTCTTCCTTTCTTGTACCCTGCCACTAGTATTGTTGCTAAAATTGTTTGTTTTCTCATCCAAGTGACAAAATCAGCACACTTAATGAGGGATGAAGAGGGAGCAGCGACCTCAGAACAGGAGGAAGAAGAAGCAGAGCCTGCTGTCCTCCAGAAGAAAAAAACACTACCAGCCAATTTTGCATCATCTGTGAACTTCCTGGGCGTGTACTCTATGCCCTTGTCCAGAACACTGAGCAAGATATTAAACAGGACTGGGCCCAAGACTGAGCCTTGGGGACCAGCTGGATGAACTCTATTTCCCACCACTCTGTGGGCCTGGCCATCACCCAGTTTGTCACCCAGCAAACAGCCCACCCATGCAAACCATAAGCAGACAGTTTCTTCAGGAGAATGATGTGAGACTCATTGCAAAAAGGATCAGGGAGATGCCTAGGAAGAGTCTCAGGTGAATCCAGGAGACTATAGTGGAGGAAGGACGCGAGGAAGAAGAAGGCGTTCTTAAAGTAGCACCCTGGCAGCAGCCCTGAAAGGGCGCATAACACACGGCGTCTCGCTGCCCTCCGTTCAACATACTCGCAGCTCCCTCTGCCGACTTGCAAAAGTTGCTACCAGAGCAGAGGCGGCCAGATTGAAGAGGCAGTGCCTAGGTTCACCTTCTCCTTACTGCACGTAAGCCACGTCCAGCTCCTCGCTGCACTCTGGATTTCCCTTCTCCGCGGCACTTACAGTGGTGCTGTGTGCAACTCGGCGCCTAGAAGCGACCGCCAATGCTTTCACAGCGGGCTGCAAGGGAACCAAGGAGCAGCACAAGCAGCAGTGCTTCAGCTTGCTCCTTCCGACTGCTAAGGGCACTTGGGAAGGCAAGCGAGAGTCAACCACCTTCCTCTCCTAGTAGCCTGTAACGTGGTGCACACAAGCACGGGACTAGTGCCGCTTCGTTCACCGCCCTCGCCCAAGCGTGGAGC
The DNA here is from genome assembly GCF_052056855.1 of Sturnus vulgaris. NCBI lineage: Eukaryota > Metazoa > Chordata > Aves > Passeriformes > Sturnidae > Sturnus > Sturnus vulgaris. The sequence goes on from NW_028276113.1 coordinate 39,682, forward strand.
CGCTTTCACTGGCCGGCGGCCAGAAGCCGCTGCAAGGGCGCCACACAACCACAAGTGCGCCGGCAGCCAAGAGCTAGAGAACGCTGCTTCTGCCCAAGCCCGCCTAGGGCGTGCACCTTTGTTCTCAGAGCTCCGTGCAACAGTCTGCCTCTCTCGCAGTTCGAATGGAAAACGAAAGCTTTTCGCCTACCCCCTTCACAGAGATCCGTTGCCAGGACGAGAATGTCTTGTGGCCGGAGCTCGCCCCCGCCGCGAGGAAGCTGCTATTAGGACCGCGTTGCAGGGACACGTCTCGCTTCTTGACTACGTGCTCAGCGCTCTCCGAATTCGCCTCTAGCTCCACGGTCCTTCTCAGCTGCGAGTAGCAGCGCTCGCAGTACACAGAGCTTCGCAAGGCCCGAAGAGCCGGAGGGAAGTATCGCACACGCAAATGTGCCAGGACAGAGACGTGTTCTACGTTGTCCCCTCTCGTCGTGCAGTTTGAGCCTCTGCTGCTTCTGCTGTTAGGAATCGCTCCTTGAAAGGCGAGCGAGAGCGTCCTTCCGGGTGCATTGCACTGAGTCGAGTGCTCGCTCGGGACTTTGCTCTCGGGGCCAAGGCAAGAGGGCGTGCTTGCCCGCAGAACCGAGAACACGCTGTTGGGCAGAGCTGCAACTGACCGCTGGAGTTCAGCTCTCGCCGGACGGCAGAAGGCGAAGAACGAAGCCGCTTGCGAGCGGCGCAGTGCAGCGAAGAGCTCTCCGAATTCGCCGCTAGCTCCACGGTCCTTCTCAGCTGCGAGTAGCAGCGCTCGCAGTACACAGAGCTTCGCAAGGCCCGAAGAGCCGGAGGGAAGTATCGCACACGCAAATGTGCCAGGACAGAGACGTGTTCTACGTTGTCCCCTCTCGTCGTGCAGTTTGTGCCTCTGCTGCTTCTGCTGTTAGGAATCGCTCCTTGAAAGGCGAGCGAGAGCGTCCTTCCGGGTGCATTGCACTGAGTCGAGTGCTCGCTCGGGACTTTGCTCTCGGGGCCAAGGCAAGAGGGCGTGCTTGCCCGCAGAACCGAGAACACGCTGTTGGGCAGAGCTGCAACTGACCGCTGGAGTTCAGCTCTCGCCGGACGGCAGAAGGCGAAGAACGAAGCCGCTTGCGAGCGGCGCAGTGCAGCGAAGAGCTCTCCGAATTCGCCGCTAGCTCCACGGTCCTTCTCAGCTGCGAGTAGCAGCGCTCGCAGTACACAGAGCTTCGCAAGGCCCGAAGAGCCGGAGGGAAGTATCGCACACGCAAATGTGCCAGGACAGAGACGTGTTCTACGGTGTCCCCTCTCGTCGTGCAGTTTGTGCCTCTGCTGCTTCTGCTGTTAGGAATCGCTCCTTGAAAGGCGAGCGAGAGCGTCCTTCCGGGTGCATTGCACTGAGTCGAGTGCTCGCTCGGGACTTTGCTCTCGGGGCCAAGGCAAGAGGGCGTGCTTGCCCGCAGAACCGAGAACACGCTGTTGGGCAGAGCTGCAACTGACCGCTGGAGTTCAGCTCTCGCCGGACGGCAGAAGGCGAAGAACGAAGCCGCTTGCGAGCGGCGCAGTGCAGCGAAGAGCTCTCCGAATTCGCCGCTAGCTCCACGGTCCTTCTCAGCTGCGAGTAGCAGCGCTCGCAGTACACAGAGCTTCGCAAGGCCCGAAGAGCCGGAGGGAAGTATCGCACACGCAAATGTGCCAGGACAGAGACGTGTTCTACGGTGTCCCTTCTCGTCGTGCAGTTTGTGCCTCTGCTGCTTCTGCTGTTAGGAATCGCTCCTTGAAAGGCGAGCGAGAGCGTCCTTCCGGGTGCATTGCACTGAGTCGAGTGCTCGCTCGGGACTTTGCTCTCGCGGCCAAGGCAAGAGGGCGTGCTTGCCCGCAGAACCGAGAACACGCTGTTGGGCAGAGCTGCAACTGACCGCTGGAGTTCAGCTCTCGCCGGACGGCAGAAGGCGAAGAACGAAGCCGCTTGCGAGCGGCGCAGTGCAGCGAAGAGCTCTCCGAATTCGCCGCTAGCTCCACGGTCCTTCTCAGCTGCGAGTAGCAGCGCTCGCAGTACACGGAGCTTCGCAAGGCCCGAAGACCCGGAGGGAAGTATCGCACACGCAAATGTGCCAGGACAGAGACGTGTTCTACGTTGTCCCCTCTCGTCGTGCAGTTTGTGCCTCTGCTGCTTCTGCTGTTAGGAATCGCTCCTTGAAAGGCGAGCGAGAGCGTCCTTCCGGGTGCATTGCACTGAGTCGAGTGCTCGCTCGGGACTTTGCTCTCGGGGCCAAGGCAAGAGGGCGTGCTTGCCCGCAGAACCGAGAACACGCTGTTGGGCAGAGCTGCAACGGACCGCTGGAGTTCAGCTCTCGCCGGACGGCAGAAGGCAAAGAACGAAGGCGCTTGCGAGCGGCGCAGTGCAGCGAAGAGCTCTCCGAATTCGCCGCTAGCTCCACGGTCCTTCTCAGCTGCGAGTAGCAGCGCTCGCAGTACACAGAGCTTCGCAAGGCCCGAAGAGCCGGAGGGAAGTATCGCACACGCAAATGTGCCAGGACAGAGACGTGTTCTACGTTGTCCCCTCTCGTCGTGCAGTTTGTGCCTCTGCTGCTTCTGCTGTTAGGAATCGCTCCTTGAAAGGCGAGCGAGAGCGTCCTTCCGGGTGCATTGCACTGAGTCGAGTGCTCGCTCGGGACTTTGCTCTCGCGGCCAAGGCAAGAGGGCGTGCTTGCCCGCAGAACCGAGAACATGCTGTTGGGCAGAGCTGCAACTGACCGCTGGAGTTCAGCTCTCGCCGGACGGCAGAAGGCGAAGAACGAAGCCGCTTGCGAGCGGCGCAGTGCAGCGAAGAGCTCTCCGAATTCGCCGCTAGCTCCACGGTCCTTCTCAGCTGCGAGTAGCTGCTCTCGCAGTACACAGAGCTTCGCAAGGCCCGAAGAGCCGGAGGGAAGTATCGCACACGCAAATGGGCCAGGACAGAGACGTGTTCTACGTTGTCCCCTCTCGTCGTGCAGTTTGTGCCTCTGCTGCTTCTGCTGTTAGGAATCGCTCCTTGAAAGGCGAGCGAGAGCGTCCTTCCGGGTGCATTGCACTGAGTCGAGTGCTCGCTCGGGACTTTGCTCTCGGGGCCAAGGCAAGAGGGCGTGCTTGCCCGCAGAACCGAGAACACGCTGTTGGGCAGAGCTGCAACTGACCGCTGGAGTTCAGCTCTCGCCGGACGGCAGAAGGCGAAGAACGAAGCCGCTTGCGAGCGGCGCAGTGCAGCGAAGAGCTCTCCGAATTCGCCGCTAGCTCCACGGTCCTTCTCAGCTGCGAGTAGCAGCGCTCGCAGTACACAGAGCTTCGCAAGGCCCGAAGAGCCGGAGGGAAGTATCGCACACGCAAATGTGCCAGGACAGAGACGTGTTCTACGTTGTCCCCTCTCGTCGTGCAGTTTGTGCCTCTGCTGCTTCTGCTGTTAGGAATCGCTCCTTGAAAGGCGAGCGAGAGCGTCCTTCCGGGTGCATTGCACTGAGTCGAGTGCTCGCTCGGGACTTTGCTCTCGGGGCCAAGGCAAGAGGGCGTGCTTGCCCGCAGAACCGAGAACACGCTGTTGGGCAGAGCTGCAACTGACCGCTGGAGTTCAGCTCTCGCCGGACGGCAGAAGGCGAAGAACGAAGCCGCTTGCGAGCGGCGCAGTGCAGCGAAGAGCTCTCCGAATTCGCCGCTAGCTCCACGGTCCTTCTCAGCTGCGAGTAGCAGCGCTCGCAGTACACAGAGCTTCGCAAGGCCCGAAGAGCCGGAGGGAAGTATCGCACACGCAAATGTGCCAGGACAGAGACGTGTTCTACGTTGTCCCCTCTCGTCGTGCAGTTTGTGCCTCTGCTGCTTCTGCTGTTAGGAATCGCTCCTTGAAAGGCGAGCGAGAGCGTCCTTCCGGGTGCATTGCACTGAGTCGAGTGCTCGCTCGGGACTTTGCTCTCGCGGCCAAGGCAAGAGGGCGTGCTTGCCCGCAGAACCGAGAACACGCTGTTGGGCAGAGCTGCAACTGACCGCTGGAGTTCAGCTCTCGCCGGACGGCAGAAGGCGAAGAACGAAGCCGCTTGCGAGCGGCGCAGTGCAGCGAAGAGCTCTCCGAATTCGCCGCTAGCTCCACGGTCCTTCTCAGCTGCGAGTAGCAGCGCTCGCAGTACACAGAGCTTCGCAAGGCCCGAAGAGCCGGAGGGAAGTATCGCACACGCAAATGTGCCAGGACAGAGACGTGTTCTACGTTGTCCCCTCTCGTCGTGCAGTTTGTGCCTCTGCTGCTTCTGCTGTTAGGAATCGCTCCTTGAAAGGCGAGCGAGAGCGTCCTTCCGGGTGCATTGCACTGAGTCGAGTGCTCGCTCGGGACTTTGCTCTCGGGGCCAAGGCAAGAGGGCGTGCTTGCCCGCAGAACCGAGAACACGCTGTTGGGCAGAGCTGCAACTGACCGCTGGAGTTCAGCCTTCGCCGGACGGCAGAAGGCGAAGAACGAAGCCGCTTGCGAGCGGCGCAGTGCAGCGAAGAGCTCTCCGAATTCGCCGCTAGCTCCACGGTCCTTCTCAGCTGCGAGTAGCAGCGCTCGCAGTACACAGAGCTTCGCAAGGCCCGAAGAGCCGGAGGGAAGTATCGCACACGCAAATGTGCCAGGACAGAGACGTGTTCTACGTTGTCCCCTCTCGTCGTGCAGTTTGTGCCTCTGCTGCTTCTGCTGTTAGGAATCGCTCCTTGAAAGGCGAGCGAGAGCGTCCTTCCGGGTGCATTGCACTGAGTCGAGTGCTCGCTCGGGACTTTGCTCTCGGGGCCAAGGCAAGAGGGCGTGCTTGCCCGCAGAACCGAGAACACGCTGTTGGGCAGAGCTGCAACTGACCGCTGGAGTTCAGCTCTCGCCGGACGGCAGAAGGCGAAGAACGAAGCCGCTTGCGAGCGGCGCAGTGCAGCGAAGAGCTCTCCGAATTCGCCGCTAGCTCCACGGTCCTTCTCAGCTGCGAGTAGCAGCGCTCGCAGTACACAGAGCTTCGCAAGGCCCGAAGAGCCGGAGGGAAGTATCGCACACGCAAATGTGCCAGGACAGAGACGTGTTCTACGGTGTCCCCTCTCGTCGTGCAGTTTGTGCCTCTGCTGCTTCTGCTGTTAGGAATCGCTCCTTGAAAGGCGAGCGAGAGCGTCCTTCCGGGTGCATTGCACTGAGTCGAGTGCTCGCTCGGGACTTTGCTCTCGGGGCCAAGGCAAGAGGGCGTGCTTGCCCGCAGAACCGAGAACACGCTGTTGGGCAGAGCTGCAACTGACCGCTGGAGTTCAGCTCTCGCCGGACGGCAGAAGGCGAAGAACGAAGCCGCTTGCGAGCGGCGCAGTGCAGCGAAGAGCTCTCCGAATTCGCCGCTAGCTCCACGGTCCTTCTCAGCTGCGAGTAGCAGCGCTCGCAGTACACAGAGCTTCGCAAGGCCCGAAGACCCGGAGGGAAGTATCGCACACGCAAATGTGCCAGGACAGAGACGTGTTCTACGTTGTCCCCTCTCGTCGTGCAGTTTGTGCCTCTGCTGCTTCTGCTGTTAGGAATCGCTCCTTGAAAGGCGAGCGAGAGCGTCCTTCCGGGTGCATTGCACTGAGTCGAGTGCTCGCTCGGGACTTTGCTCTCGCGGCCAAGGCAAGAGGGCGTGCTTGCCCGCAGAACCGAGAACACGCTGTTGGGCAGAGCTGCAACTGACCGCTGGAGTTCAGCTCTCGCCGGACGGCAGAAGGCGAAGAACGAAGCCGCTTGCGAGCGGCGCAGTGCAGCGAAGAGCTCTCCGAATTCGCCGCTAGCTCCACGGTCCTTCTCAGCTGCGAGTAGCAGCGCTCGCAGTACACAGAGCTTCGCAAGGCCCGAAGAGCCGGAGGGAAGTATCGCACACGCAAATGTGCCAGGACAGAGACGTGTTCTACGTTGTCCCCTCTCGTCGTGCAGTTTGTGCCTCTGCTGCTTCTGCTGTTAGGAATCGCTCCTTGAAAGGCGAGCGAGAGCGTCCTTCCGGGTGCATTGCACTGAGTCGAGTGCTCGCTCGGGACTTTGCTCTCGGGGCCAAGGCAAGAGGGCGTGCTTGCCCGCAGAACCGAGAACACGCTGTTGGGCAGAGCTGCAACTGACCGCTGGAGTTCAGCTCTCGCCGGACGGCAGAAGGCGAAGAACGAAGCCGCTTGCGAGCGGCGCAGTGCAGCGAAGAGCTCTCCGAATTCGCCGCTAGCTCCACGGTCCTTCTCAGCTGCGAGTAGCAGCGCTCGCAGTACACAGAGCTTCGCAAGGCCCGAAGAGCCGGAGGGAAGTATCGCACACGCAAATGTGCCAGGACAGAGACGTGTTCTACGGTGTCCCCTCTCGTCGTGCAGTTTGTGCCTCTGCTGCTTCTGCTGTTAGGAATCGCTCCTTGAAAGGCGAGCGAGAGCGTCCTTCCGGGTGCATTGCACTGAGTCGAGTGCTCGCTCGGGACTTTGCTCTCGGGGCCAAGGCAAGAGGGCGTGCTTGCCCGCAGAACCGAGAACACGCTGTTGGGCAGAGCTGCAACTGACCGCTGGAGTTCAGCTCTCGCCGGACGGCAGAAGGCGAAGAACGAAGCCGCTTGCGAGCGGCGCAGTGCAGCGAAGAGCTCTCCGAATTCGCCGCTAGCTCCACGGTCCTTCTCAGCTGCGAGTAGCAGCGCTCGCAGTACACAGAGCTTCGCAAGGCCCGAAGAGCCGGAGGGAAGTATCGCACACGCAAATGTGCCAGGACAGAGACGTGTTCTACGGTGTCCCCTCTCGTCGTGCAGTTTGTGCCTCTGCTGCTTCTGCTGTTAGGAATCGCTCCTTGAAAGGCGAGCGAGAGCGTCCTTCCGGGTGCATTGCACTGAGTCGAGTGCTCGCTCGGGACTTTGCTCTCGGGGCCAAGGCAAGAGGGCGTGCTTGCCCGCAGAACCGAGAACACGCTGTTGGGCAGAGCTGCAACTGACCGCTGGAGTTCAGCTCTCGCCGGACGGCAGAAGGCGAAGAACGAAGCCGCTTGCGAGCGGCGCAGTGCAGCGAAGAGCTCTCCGAATTCGCCGCTAGCTCCACGGTCCTTCTCAGCTGCGAGTAGCAGCGCTCGCAGTACACAGAGCTTCGCAAGGCCCGAAGAGCCGGAGGGAAGTATCGCACACGCAAATGTGCCAGGACAGAGACGTGTTCTACGGTGTCCCTTCTCGTCGTGCAGTTTGTGCCTCTGCTGCTTCTGCTGTTAGGAATCGCTCCTTGAAAGGCGAGCGAGAGCGTCCTTCCGGGTGCATTGCACTGAGTCGAGTGCTCGCTCGGGACTTTGCTCTCGCGGCCAAGGCAAGAGGGCGTGCTTGCCCGCAGAACCGAGAACACGCTGTTGGGCAGAGCTGCAACTGACCGCTGGAGTTCAGCTCTCGCCGGACGGCAGAAGGCGAAGAACGAAGCCGCTTGCGAGCGGCGCAGTGCAGCGAAGAGCTCTCCGAATTCGCCGCTAGCTCCACGGTCCTTCTCAGCTGCGAGTAGCAGCGCTCGCAGTACACAGAGCTTCGCAAGGCCCGAAGACCCGGAGGGAAGTATCGCACACGCAAATGTGCCAGGACAGAGACGTGTTCTACGTTGTCCCCTCTCGTCGTGCAGTTTGTGCCTCTGCTGCTTCTGCTGTTAGGAATCGCTCCTTGAAAGGCGAGCGAGAGCGTCCTTCCGGGTGCATTGCACTGAGTCGAGTGCTCGCTCGGGACTTTGCTCTCGGGGCCAAGGCAAGAGGGCGTGCTTGCCCGCAGAACCGAGAACACGCTGTTGGGCAGAGCTGCAACGGACCGCTGGAGTTCAGCTCTCGCCGGACGGCAGAAGGCAAAGAACGAAGGCGCTTGCGAGCGGCGCAGTGCAGCGAAGAGCTCTCCGAATTCGCCGCTAGCTCCACGGTCCTTCTCAGCTGCGAGTAGCAGCGCTCGCAGTACACAGAGCTTCGCAAGGCCCGAAGAGCCGGAGGGAAGTATCGCACACGCAAATGTGCCAGGACAGAGACGTGTTCTACGTTGTCCCCTCTCGTCGTGCAGTTTGTGCCTCTGCTGCTTCTGCTGTTAGGAATCGCTCCTTGAAAGGCGAGCGAGAGCGTCCTTCCGGGTGCATTGCACTGAGTCGAGTGCTCGCTCGGGACTTTGCTCTCGCGGCCAAGGCAAGAGGGCGTGCTTGCCCGCAGAACCGAGAACATGCTGTTGGGCAGAGCTGCAACTGACCGCTGGAGTTCAGCTCTCGCCGGACGGCAGAAGGCGAAGAACGAAGCCGCTTGCGAGCGGCGCAGTGCAGCGAAGAGCTCTCCGAATTCGCCGCTAGCTCCACGGTCCTTCTCAGCTGCGAGTAGCTGCTCTCGCAGTACACAGAGCTTCGCAAGGCCCGAAGAGCCGGAGGGAAGTATCGCACACGCAAATGGGCCAGGACAGAGACGTGTTCTACGTTGTCCCCTCTCGTCGTGCAGTTTGTGCCTCTGCTGCTTCTGCTGTTAGGAATCGCTCCTTGAAAGGCGAGCGAGAGCGTCCTTCCGGGTGCATTGCACTGAGTCGAGTGCTCGCTCGGGACTTTGCTCTCGGGGCCAAGGCAAGAGGGCGTGCTTGCCCGCAGAACCGAGAACACGCTGTTGGGCAGAGCTGCAACTGACCGCTGGAGTTCAGCTCTCGCCGGACGGCAGAAGGCGAAGAACGAAGCCGCTTGCGAGCGGCGCAGTGCAGCGAAGAGCTCTCCGAATTCGCCGCTAGCTCCACGGTCCTTCTCAGCTGCGAGTAGCAGCGCTCGCAGTACACAGAGCTTCGCAAGGCCCGAAGAGCCGGAGGGAAGTATCGCTCACGAAAATGTGCCAGGACAGAGACGTGTTCTACGTTGTCCCCTCTCGTCGTGCAGTTTGTGCCTCTGCTGCTTCTGCTGTTAGGAATCGCTCCTTGAAAGGCGAGCGAGAGCGTCCTTCCGGGTGCATTGCACTGAGTCGAGTGCTCGCTCGGGACTTTGCTCTCGGGGCCAAGGCAAGAGGGCGTGCTTGCCCGCAGAACCGAGAACACGCTGTTGGGCAGAGCTGCAACTGACCGCTGGAGTTCAGCTCTCGCCGGACGGCAGAAGGCGAAGAACGAAGCCGCTTGCGAGCGGCGCAGTGCAGCGAAGAGCTCTCCGAATTCGCCGCTAGCTCCACGGTCCTTCTCAGCTGCGAGTAGCAGCGCTCGCAGTACACAGAGCTTCGCAAGGCCCGAAGAGCCGGAGGGAAGTATCGCACACGCAAATGTGCCAGGACAGAGACGTGTTCTACGTTGTCCCTTCTCGTCGTGCAGTTTGTGCCTCTGCTGCTTCTGCTGTTAGGAATCGCTCCTTGAAAGGCGAGCGAGAGCGTCCTTCCGGGTGCATTGCACTGAGTCGAGTGCTCGCTCGGGACTTTGCTCTCGGGGCCAAGGCAAGAGGGCGTGCTTGCCCGCAGAACCGAGAACACGCTGTTGGGCAGAGCTGCAACTGACCGCTGGAGTTCAGCTCTCGCCGGACGGCAGAAGGCGAAGAACGAAGCCGCTTGCGAGCGGCGCAGTGCAGCGAAGAGCTCTCCGAATTCGCCGCTAGCTCCACGGTCCTTCTCAGCTGCGAGTAGCAGCGCTCGCAGTACACCGAGCTTCGCAAGGCCCGAAGACCCGGAGGGAAGTATCGCACACGCAAATGTGCCAGGACAGAGACGTGTTCTACGGTGTCCCCTCTCGTCGTGCAGTTTGTGCCTCTGCTGCTTCTGCTGTTAGGAATCGCTCCTTGAAAGGCGAGCGAGAGCGTCCTTCCGGGTGCATTGCACTGAGTCGAGTGCTCGCTCGGGACTTTGCTCTCGGGGCCAAGGCAAGAGGGCGTGCTTGCCCGCAGAACCGAGAACACGCTGTTGGGCAGAGCTGCAACTGACCGCTGGAGTTCAGCTCTCGCCGGACGGCAGAAGGCGAAGAACGAAGCCGCTTGCGAGCGGCGCAGTGCAGCGAAGAGCTCTCCGAATTCGCCGCTAGCTCCACGGTCCTTCTCAGCTGCGAGTAGCAGCGCTCGCAGTACACAGAGCTTCGCAAGGCCCGAAGAGCCGGAGGGAAGTATCGCACACGCAAATGTGCCAGGACAGAGACGTGTTCTACGTTGTCCCCTCTCGTCGTGCAGTTTGTGCCTCTGCTGCTTCTGCTGTTAGGAATCGCTCCTTGAAAGGCGAGCGAGAGCGTCCTTCCGGGTGCATTGCACTGAGTCGAGTGCTCGCTCGGGACTTTGCTCTCGCGGCCAAGGCAAGAGGGCGTGCTTGCCCGCAGAACCGAGAACACGCTGTTGGGCAGAGCTGCAACTGACCGCTGGAGTTCAGCTCTCGCCGGACGGCAGAAGGCGAAGAACGAAGCCGCTTGCGAGCGGCGCAGTGCAGCGAAGAGCTCTCCGAATTCGCCGCTAGCTCCACGGTCCTTCTCAGCTGCGAGTAGCAGCGCTCGCAGTACACAGAGCTTCGCAAGGCCCGAAGAGCCGGAGGGAAGTATCGCACACGCAAATGTGCCAGGACAGAGACGTGTTCTACGTTGTCCCCTCTCGTCGTGCAGTTTGTGCCTCTGCTGCTTCTGCTGTTAGGAATCGCTCCTTGAAAGGCGAGCGAGAGCGTCCTTCCGGGTGCATTGCACTGAGTCGAGTGCTCGCTCGGGACTTTGCTCTCGGGGCCAAGGCAAGAGGGCGTGCTTGCCCGCAGAACCGAGAACACGCTGTTGGGCAGAGCTGCAACTGACCGCTGGAGTTCAGCTCTCGCCGGACGGCAGAAGGCGAAGAACGAAGCCGCTTGCGAGCGGCGCAGTGCAGCGAAGAGCTCTCCGAATTCGCCGCTAGCTCCACGGTCCTTCTCAGCTGCGAGTAGCAGCGCTCGCAGTACACAGAGCTTCGCAAGGCCCGAAGAGCCGGAGGGAAGTATCGCACACGCAAATGTGCCAGGACAGAGACGTGTTCTACGTTGTCCCCTCTCGTCGTGCAGTTTGTGCCTCTGCTGCTTCTGCTGTTAGGAATCGCTCCTTGAAAGGCGAGCGAGAGCGTCCTTCCGGGTGCATTGCACTGAGTCGAGTGCTCGCTCGGGACTTTGCTCTCGCGGCCAAGGCAAGAGGGCGTGCTTGCCCGCAGAACCGAGAACACGCTGTTGGGCAGAGCTGCAACTGACCGCTGGAGTTCAGCCTTCGCCGGACGGCAGAAGGCGAAGAACGAAGCGCTTGCGAGCGGCGCAGTGCAGCGAAGAGCTCTCCGAATTCGCCGCTAGCTCCACGGTCCTTCTCAGCTGCGAGTAGCAGCGCTCGCAGTACACAGAGCTTCGCAAGGCCCGAAGAGCCGGAGGGAAGTATCGCACACGCAAATGTGCCAGGACAGAGACGTGTTCTACGTTGTCCCCTCTCGTCGTGCAGTTTGTGCCTCTGCTGCTTCTGCTGTTAGGAATCGCTCCTTGAAAGGCGAGCGAGAGCGTCCTTCCGGGTGCATTGCACTGAGTCGAAGTGCTCGCTCGGGACTTTGCTCTCGGGGGCCAAGGCAAGAGGGCGTGCTTGCCCGCAGAACCGAGAACACGCTGTTGGGCAGAGCTGCAACTGACCGCTGGAGTTCAGCTCTCGCCGGACGGCAGAAGGCGAAGAACGAAGCCGCTTGCGAGCGGCGCAGTGCAGCGAAGAGCTCTCCGAATTCGCCGCTAGCTCCACGGTCCTTCTCAGCTGCGAGTAGCAGCGCTCGCAGTACACAGAGCTTCGCAAGGCCCGAAGAGCCGGAGGGAAGTATCGCACACGCAAATGTGCCAGGACAGAGACGTGTTCTACGTTGTCCCCCTCTCGTCGTGCAAGTTTGTGCCTCTGCTGCTTCTGCTGTTAGGAATCGCTCCTTGAAAGGCGAGCGAGAGCGTCCTTCCGGGTGCATTGCACTGAGTCGAGTGCTCGCTCGGGACTTTGCTCTCGGGGCCAAGGCAAGAGGGCGTGCTTGCCCGCAGAACCGAGAACACGCTGTTGGGCAGAGCTGCAACTGACCGCTGGAGTTCAGCTCTCGCCGGACGGCAGAAGGCGAAGAACGAAGCCGCTTGCGAGCGGCGCAGTGCAGCGAAGAGCTCTCCGAATTCGCCGCTAGCTCCACGGTCCTTCTCAGCTGCGAGTAGCAGCGCTCGCAGTACACAGAGCTTCGCAAGGCCCGAAGAGCCGGAGGGAAGTATCGCACACGCAAATGTGCCAGGACAGAGACGTGTTCTACGTTGTCCCCTCTCGTCGTGCAGTTTGTGCCTCTGCTGCTTCTGCTGTTAGGAATCGCTCCTTGAAAGGCGAGCGAGAGCGTCCTTCCGGGTGCAATTGCACTGAGTCGAGTGCTCGCTCGGGACTTTGCTCTCGGGGCCAAGGCAAGAGGGCGTGCTTGCCCGCAGAACCGAGAACACGCTGTTGGGCAGAGCTGCAACTGACCGCTGGAGTTCAGCTCTCGCCGGACGGCAGAAGGCGAAGAACGAAGCCGCTTGCGAGCGGCGCAGTGCAGCGAAGAGCTCTCCGAATTCGCCGCTAGCTCCACGGTCCTTCTCAGCTGCGAGTAGCAGCGCTCGCAGTACACAGAGCTTCGCAAGGCCCGAAGAGCCGGAGGGAAGTATCGCACACGCAAATGTGCCAGGACAGAGACGTGTTCTACGTTGTCCCCTCTCGTCGTGCAGTTTGTGCCTCTGCTGCTTCTGCTGTTAGGGAATCGCTCCTTGAAAGGCGAGCGAGAGCGTCCTTCCGGGTGCATTGCACTGAGTCGAGTGCTCGCTCGGGACTTTGCTCTCGGGGCCAAGGCAAGAGGGCGTGCTTGCCCGCAGAACCGAGAACACGCTGTTGGGCAGAGCTGCAACTGACCGCTGGAGTTCAGCCTTCGCCGGACGGCAGAAGGCGAAGAACGAAGCCGCTTGCGAGCGGCGCAGTGCAGCGAAGAGCTCTCCGAATTCGCCGCTAGCTCCACGGTCCTTCTCAGCTGCGAGTAGCAGCGCTCGCAGTACACAGAGCTTCGCAAGGCCCGAAGAGCCGGAGGGAAGTATCGCACACGCAAATGTGCCAGGACAGAGACGTGTTCTACGTTGTCCCCCTCTCGTCGTGCAGTTTGTGCCTCTGCTGCTTCTGCTGTTAGGAATCGCTCCTTGAAAGGCGAGCGAGAGCGTCCTTCCGGGTGCATTGCACTGAGTCGAGTGCTCGCTCGGGACTTTGCTCTCGCGGCCAAGGCAAGAGGGCGTGCTTGCCCGCAGAACCGAGAACACGCTGTTGGGCAGAGCTGCAACTGACCGCTGGAGTTCAGCTCTCGCCGGACGGCAGAAGGCGAAGAACGAAGCCGCTTGCGAGCGGCGCAGGTGCAGCGAAGAGCTCTCCGAATTCGCCGCTAGCTCCACGGTCCTTCTCAGCTGCGAGTAGCAGCGCTCGCAGTACACAGAGCTTCGCAAGGCCCGAAGAGCCGGAGGGAAGTATCGCACACGCAAATGTGCCAGGACAGAGACGTGTTCTACGTTGTCCCCTCTCGTCGTGCAGTTTGTGCCTCTGCTGCTTCTGCTGTTAGGAATCGCTCCTTGAAAGGCGAGCGAGAGCGTCCTTCCGGGTGCATTGCACTGAGTCGAGTGCTCGCTCGGGACTTTGCTCTCGCGGCCAAGGCAAGAGGGCGTGCTTGCCCGCAGAACCGAGAACACGCTGTTGGGCAGAGCTGCAACTGACCGCTGGAGTTCAGCCTTCGCCGGACGGCAGAAGGCGAAGAACGAAGCCGCTTGCGAGCGGCGCAGTGCAGCGAAGAGCTCTCCGAATTCGCCGCTAGCTCCACGGTCCTTCTCAGCTGCGAGTAGCAGCGCTCGCAGTACACAGAGCTTCGCAAGGCCCGAAGAGCCGGAGGGAAGTATCGCACACGCAAATGTGCCAGGACAGAGACGTGTTCTACGTTGTCCCCTCTCGTCGTGCAGTTTGTGCCTCTGCTGCTTCTGCTGTTAGGAATCGCTCCTTGAAAGGCGAGCGAGAGCGTCCTTCCGGGGTGCATTGCACTGAGTCGAGTGCTCGCTCGGGACTTTGCTCTCGGGGCCAAGGCAAGAGGGCGTGCTTGCCCGCAGAACCGAGAACACGCTGTTGGGCAGAGCTGCAACTGACCGCTGGAGTTCAGCCTTCGCCGGACGGCAGAAGGCGAAGAACGAAGCCGCTTTGCGAGCGGCGCAGTGCAGCGAAGAGCTCTCCGAATTCGCCGCTAGCTCCACGGTCCTTCTCAGCTGCGAGTAGCAGCGCTCGCAGTACACAGAGCTTCGCAAGGCCCGAAGAGCCGGAGGGAAGTATCGCACACGCAAATGTGCCAGGACAGAGACGTGTTCTACGTTGTCCCCTCTCGTCGTGCAGTTTGTGCCCTCTGCTGCTTCTGCTGTTAGGAATCGCTCCTTGAAAAGGCGAGCGAGAGCGTCCTTCCGGGTGCATTGCACTGAGTCGAGTGCTCGCTCGGGACTTTGCTCTCGCGGCCAAGGCAAGAGGGCGTGCTTGCCCGCAGAACCGAGAACACGCTGTTGGGCAGAGCTGCAACTGACCGCTGGAGTTCAGCCTTCGCCGGACCGGCAGAAGGCGAAGAACGAAGCCGCTTGCGAGCGGCGCAGTGCAGCGAAGAGCTCTCCGAATTCGCCGCTAGCTCCACGGTCCTTCTCAGCTGCTGAGTAGCAGCGCTCGCAGTACACAGAGCTTCGCAAGGCCCGAAGAGCCGGAGGGAAGTATCGCACACGCAAATGTGCCAGGACAGAGACGTGTTCTACGTTGTCCCCTCTCGTCGTGCAGTTTGTGCCTCTGCTGCTTCTGCTGTTAGGAATCGCTCCTTGAAAGGCGAGCGAGAGCGTCCCTTCCGGGTGCATTGCACTGAGTCGAGTGCTCGCTCGGGACTTTGCTCTCGGGGCCAAGGCAAGAGGGCGTGCTTGCCCGCAGAACCGAGAACACGCTGTTGGGCAGAGCTGCAACTGACCGCTGGAGTTCAGCTCTCGCCGGACGGCAGAAGGCGAAGAACGAAGCCGCTTGCGAGCGGCGCAGTGCAGCGAAGAGCTCTCCGAATTCGCCGCTAGCTCCACGGTCCTTCTCAGCTGCGAGTAGCAGCGCTCGCAGTACACAGAGCTTCGCAAGGCCCGAAGAGCCGGAGGGAAGTATCGCACACGCAAATGTGCCAGGACAGAGACGTGTTCTACGTTGTCCCCTCTCGTCGTGCAGTTTGTGCCTCTGCTGCTTCTGCTGTTAGGAATCGCTCCTTGAAAGGCGAGCGAGAGCGTCCTTCCGGGGTGCATTGCACTGAGTCGGTCGAGTGCTCGCTCGGGGACTTTGCTCTCGCGGCCAAGGCAAGAGGGCGTGCTTGCCCGCAGAACCGAGAACACGCTGTTGGGCAGAGCTGCAACTGACCGCTGGAGTTCAGCCTTCGCCGGACGGCAGAAGGCGAAGAACGAAGCCGCTTGCGAGCGGCGCAGTGCAGCGAAGAGCTCTCCGAATTCGCCCGCTAGCTCCACGGTCCTTCTCAGCTGCGAGTAGCAGCGCTCGCAGTACACAGAGCTTCGCAAGGCCCGAAGAGCA